>NW_026623350.1:1502380-1511864 GCF_030028575.1 Malurus melanocephalus | reverse complement strand
GCTGAAAGTCCAGGACTCAGCACATGCAGGGCCAAACACCATCAGCCCACAGTCCTTATAACTCTGAAGGGACTGGGCTGCCTGCAGTCTGCATTGCATTGAGTCCTGTAAGATCATTTGCATTTTCACAAGGCAAGAGGCATTTCAACCTTTTAGAATGTGGATTTTAAAAATGGGGGACATTTTAGAAAGATGTACTGAGTTTAACAGCAATAGTGACATGTAATGAATTTGGGAAACATTCTGAGTAGAACATGCTTTTCAAATTAGAAAAAAAACCCCATAAAATCAAGACTAAAAAAGGTTTAAGGTTTYTGCTATAAAAATATGCATAGAGCTCATGCCCTCCAAAAGACAGAACAACCAGCATTTTTTAAACCAAGGCATGTGCCTGACTTCATCCTTAAAGTGGGTTCATTTTTAGAAGGGATCTGAACACTCAGTTTTACCAACTTCAGCAAAGAAGCTGAGAATAGGCAAAGCAACCTATTTCTCTGGAAAATGCAGGGCATTATACATCTCCTCTAAAAATTTAATTACATAAAAAAAAAGATCTTAGCTAATCAAACTCATCCAGGAAGTCTGTGCAGTGTGACTCATGCCTTCCTCTGCATTGTGCTGGCAGAAAATGGAGCTGGTGGAGGCAATGCCTGCCCTGTCTCAGTGCAATGCACTCATCTGGCAGCTGTGGTGGACTCCAGCCACCCCAAATTCTGGCAGGGGAACAGGCAGRGTGTGCCAGGACCGTGCTTTACACGAGCCAGAGGAAGCACTGCAGCAAGAAGGGGTTATGATTTTCTACAGGGCACAGATCCTGTCACCAACATCACTTAGCTTGGTACCCACTAGTGTTTTTCCTGGCAGAAGCTGAATGCCTCATATAGCCATGAATATTTTGATACAGGTCCTAAAAGGCATGCATTAGACTTGTATCTATAATAGATTTTAAAAGGGCCTTCATAATCAGTTTGTTTGCTGTGATCATCACGGTCCTCAATTATACAGCTGTATATAAAATATCTAATGCTTCAAGAAGTAACATTTTTCAACATCAAATTAAGCCTGCTAAAAATACAGTATACTTCCTGCAACTTCTCTCTATATGTCAGAAGAGTAATGCTGTATTTATAGCAAAGATGATACTTTCATTAAATCTTTCAATCAGCTAGGGACTGAGATAATTGGCAAAATTCTCTTAACTTCTACTTAGTCAGCTGGCTTTAAAAAACAGTTAAACTTTACAACGGTGTTTSTCACCCACTCCAGTTTTATTGGATGTTATTATATCTGTCAATCTTGAACAGGCAGATGCAAGAGAATTGAGAAAGTTTTTGTTTGCCTGATAATTCTGAACCTCATCAAGGTCCCAAGTATAAGGAACAGAGCAGGGCATGTAAGAAAGGAAATATTAGTTATAACTGATAGAAAGTCTCCAGTTACCCTCACTGCACTGTTTCCCATCTGCCAGTGCCCACAATAAAATCCCACAGCACAGGCACTCAGTGTGAGGACTGTGGAGAGCTCTGCACCTGCAGATGCAGGACTCTGCCTRGAGATGAAGAACTTTCAGTCCCAATCAGCTGTGCTCAGCAATGGCTGAMAAAGGGAGATGCAGAATTTTTAAACTTGTGCTGTGAGGTTTATCAGGATTTTTTGTCTCTCGTGCCATATTTGCAGTGGAATCCAGAGCAGTGTCAATGTCTGCTTCTTGGTAAATACCTTCCAACAKAAAGGATTTGGATAGACTTTTACACTTGAAAATCATAAAAGGTACAAAAATGGGTGCATGATTTTCCCCTGATTATTTTCATGGGCTACTGGGCCTCCTGAAATGCAGCTGCTTGATTGGAGATTTTTAGACTAAACACTTCTGGAAATTACKTGGGAAAGCATTTTACATCTTTCACATGCAGTGATTGTAGGAGAAAATACTGACCTTTTTCCTCCAAAATGATATGCAGAATGGGWACCATCTTACCTGGTTTTAGCCATCTCAAATTTAGGCATTTACTTAAGGTAAAGATTCACCCTATAAACAACAGAAGACTGAAGTACACCCAGACAGAGATACTCCATCCTAAAATAATTGGCAAAGATGACTAGTGCAGAGTGAGCTGGTTTTCCCTATTAGGAGCACAAGTGGGAGGTAGGAGGATTTATATGCTGTTTAAGTATTTTCATAAGGTACAAATCTTCACCACAAAAACTATTAAGAGAGGCCAGCTGGAAGCATTCCCGCTTAATATTTTAATATGGATTTCCCCAAGAGGAAATGTTTCACCGTCACTTAAGTAATTTGAAAACTGCTTGTTTGAAAAGAAACACGAGGAGGGAAAAAAGTGATTTTGTGATGCATTCCAATAATACAATTGTTAAGTAATGGGATAAAAAGCTTGACTGCGCACATACAGAGGAACACAGAGGCACAGAGGTGGGAGGGGGAGTTCAAATTACTCCCAAATTACTGCCCCACCTCGTGCCAGCCCCRTCTCAGCCATCAGCCCATGGAAGGCCCATCCATGAAGAAGCACAGGGGCTCAAGGCAGGTGGAGAAATCCCAATAACTCAGTCAGAGAAACAGCYTCACCCATGTCCAGGACTGCCACAGGAGTGTCTCAGCATCACGGGCTGGGGACATCTGTCCCCACGAGGCAGTGGCAGCTRCTCTCCAGGTCACCATCACTCTGAGGGAGGGGACACTCTGCCAAATGCAGAGCATTTCAGGATTGCACAGGACTGAATATGGACTGTTTAGGGCAGGAACCAGAGGTGGGGAAAGGGATGGATCGAGGTGATTTGGGAAGGAACACACAGAAAGACAGCAGAGTGAGGAGATTAAAGGGATCAGTTATGTTTGAACAGGGGCTGCTCAGCGCACTCATCTGGCTGTGCCCTGCACCCCRTTAGTGAAATCTTGTCTTGTCCTCTAGCTAAACCTCTCTCTTTTCCTGGGTGAGGGACTCTGGGGTGGGTGAACATTGTTGGGTGCATCTCTGGGGCTGAGGTGGGAGGAAGGGCAGAGTGGGAGCCCAGAGCARCTTCTGCATGAACTGTGARGCTGAGCCCAGTTATGGGGGGAGCYCCAGAGGGTGTGGGGTGTGTGGGTCAGTGCAGGGGTGCGTAAGAGGGGCTGCTCCTGCAGCTGGAATGAAGCTGCAGCTTTTGGRGACTCATATGTGCCAGTGCCAGAAACAGGGGACACAGAGCAGGGACAGCTACGGGGTGGAAGAGCCCTGCTGATGGAGAGAGACACATCTGACATCTGGAGACATCCATCCCACCAGCACACCTCCACCCTACTCAGACAGAGAGGGGACTAGGATGGGGGAATACAATTAACRTTTTCAATTATATTCAAGGAAGATATTTAAACTGACTCAAACAAACTGTGGATTTTTGCTTTAAAGAATATCTTCACATTGCTTTAAATGGGTTTTTCCTTCAGTTTTGAATCACAGCATTCCTTAGGATACTAAAGATATGCTTCTATTTATTGCCTTCAGAWAAACTTACTGGTACAGATTCCAAAGGTATTCTCATCAAGAGTAGAAAATATCTGAATGCCTTTCTGAAACTACAAGTTTCAGAAGTAATTCAAACATGATACAGAGRAAATTTTATGGCCTCAGTAACACAGTAGGACAGGTTAAATGATCATGATGTTCCCTTCTGGCCTTAAAAKTTAGTAAGTAGCTCCCATTTTTTCTATTGATAGGTTCAGTTATACTTTTCAACCTCACAAAAAGCTCTCTGTGGATGTTATATGGTAGCTGCACATTATTGCTTCCATCTTAGAACACAAAAAACCTCAGATTCAGAGGAGTTAAGTGACACAATCATCATGCAAGAGTGCACTAGAACCTATATTAGACCTTAGATTTATTGAGTGACCATTCTATGTGCAGTCCATCAGCCTCCCAGTTTCTCCCTAGCCAGTTAATTCCACTGTTCCTTTTTCTTCCCTTCAGTAAAATAACAGCAATATAACCCTCTTTTTGTATTTCATWTGCACCTGACATATACAATGGGAAGTTCGTGAATTCTTCTAGAGATAAGATCATAACTTGCATATGCACCAATCTTATCTTTGACTGTTATTCTGGGTAAAAATATTTACATTTTAAATGATGCATACTCATTCAACAGAACGAAATAATTATGACAATAGTCCTCTTAATAAATTGTAGTGAGCAAAAACTTAGAATTTGAAGTTTGGTATATGAAGTAAATTGGATATTAATACTTAATTAAGTCAATAAAAAATTGAAGAGCCATTTTTACAGCACATTTAATAAAAATATTTCATGTGTAAACTCTCAGGAGCAACTTAAAAACACTTTGAATGGAARTGCCCTGAGGTGTCTCGAGTTTCTCCTCTCTAGCTGTATTCAAGCTGATTACCACGACCTGTTTTCCACACCAGCTCTGCCCCTTTCTCCATCTCACTCCCTGCCTACAGAAGTTTCAGGGACAGATGGTAGGATAATATACACAGAATTATTAGCACAACACAGGTGAGAGTGAGAGCCATAAGCAGCTCTTTCAGTGAGCTCTCCCAGCAGCAGYCTGTGAGCAGTGCCTGAGTAGAGATGCAGAAATCAAAAGAACTGAGAAAACAACATTGAAGAAGTTGCCTCCTTCGTAGCAATACCAAATGTGAAGGGCATCCACCCCAGAAAGTGCATTCATCACACACAGAGCCATGGACTGTGTGACATGACACAGCTGTAAAAATGTCTTTCCATCCTGCAGGAAGGAGATTGAACATCACTGTTTTGGACATAAACTGTAGAGTGCTCTACAGCCTGACTCAGTCCTACCAGGCATCTTAAATCTTGCTAAGTGCCAGACAGCAAACCCACTTACCAACATTCTTAATCCCACCCAGCCCTTCAGTCTTGTTAGAACCTTCTCTGTTTCATATCAGTTGTACATGCTCAGAAGAGCCTTTTTGGCAGAAATGAGTGTTACCTAATTGGGAACTTGTATGTAGATTAGCAGGCTTCTGTCTCAATCCTCCAGAGAAACAAAATGGTCAGAAATGTGACTAACTTTACACAACCTTCTAATGACCACTGCCAGCCTAGTAATCTACACATAACATCATTTACTATAKCCCTTCTCAGGTGTCTCTTTTCCAAGRTCARAAGTGMTAKGTTACWTGTMTTTTCWTATATWGAAATAATTTCCTGCCTCTGTTTKWTTGRGTTTTTTTCTGARGGGTTTTGRGGATTTTTTTTTTTTTATGTGCTTCATATTATATACCCTGCTAATGTTATTCTGAGACCTTTTTAGTATATATCTATATATTTTCCATGGACAGAAAAAGGAATACATATTGATTTTAATAATCACACCAAATACATAACCAAATCACTATGCTTTGCTTTTAGCTTTGTTCTTTTACTTTGACTTCTCTTATGTATTTTTTTCCTTATTTGTGTTATTTTTCTGTTAAGCCCAGGATCTTTACCTTCTACTGGAGTGTACTGATCTGTAAGAGGAAWCTGTATTGCAGTTCTCAGGTACCGAGAATACATGCCAGAAGAGGCAAGGAGATGTCTTCCTTCACCCAGAAGAGACAAAGTACAAAACACAACTGCTTGACTCAAGCTTTTCTGAGAAAATTATCTTCATGCACATCTKCCTACATTAATTGGTCCTAGTGATTGGTCTTCAAAATTGAGGGAAGAAAAAGCTTAGATTTTGCTATTATTTTCATTTTTTAACTATATGGTGTGCTTAATTTATGGAGGTGTGGCACTCAGATATATGAGAAGGAGAAAAAATCCAGACTAGAAGAGGAGGAAAGAGGATTCCAGGTTTTTATTGCAGTATTTCAGTCTTTTATTTATATTGAATTTTTTTTCCTTTTATTGAAGCAAGCTTTGACATTGCAGATTAATGATTCTRTGAAGGATTAATGTGCAAAAATTTTGCATTTAAACTCAATTTTCTTACCTGTACCAATACATGAGTTGATGGCAAATTAGACCAAAGAATTGCATAAAAGTGATTCAGAGGAAGCAGACAGAGGAATGGCAAGAAGGATTTTGGCAAGTCCTAAATGCTTGGGAAGACAGATAGCACACCTCTCTGACAGAATTAGCACTTGTATTCCAGCACAGAAACTTCAGTTGCCTTTTGTGGCCAGGATTTTTGCCAGTTGTCTCCTCCTTTACCCGCAGGGGGGAAAAGATCTTCAGTATTAACATATTTGTTGAATAAGGCACATAATTCTGTCTTTCACTGTACTCCATTTCTCATAAGACACATAATCTATTCTCAGATTTCCCAGCTGAATGMAGCTCTGAGCTTGTGGAAAGGATTACAGAATTTTATTTGAATACAAGCTCGTAGTTGTGTTTTGTGCCCAGTGTGATTACTGAAATCACAATGTGCTCGTTTTTATGTACGGAGCAGATTTATTCCAGCATATACAGAAAAGGTTTCCTCTGCCATTGGCAGTGAAGAATATCATCTGGAGCATCTCCTAAGGCCACACAGTTGGGGTACACCTGTTATTACATGTTGTAGTCTTTCTCCACTGCTAAAACACACAAGGTCTGTATTTTCACATGTGCTTAAACTAATGATAGATGAGTCATGTTCCAAATTACTGTTGTGGAAAGCCAACCCCCAGGCACCAACTCATTTTCATGTAAGCATGCCAAAATGAGATTATATCCTTGAGCCAAACTGCGATAAAAAGGCCCTTAAAAACACTAATAATTTTGACTTAATCAATGATTATTGCTCTTTTTAAATGGAGTTTAAAATTTGTGCGGTGGCTCTGATTTTCACTTTTTGTTATATTAAACACTGCTTTTGCCAGCAGGGAAATTCTGTCATGTTGCAATAAWATTTCAGGTGCATAAGTACAGCCTAAAAATTGGGAAGGTGTAGCTTTTACATAAGGATGGGAACTAACTGGGTTTTTTTTTTCTGTAGTATCTAGGGAAGCTGAAGGAAATTCTTATTTCCATGTGCCACCACAATAGTTTCAACAAAAGTAATAATATATCTCCTAACCTCACTTCCAAAGCTCTGTAAAGCCCCTGAGCATGATAGAAGTCATGCAGCAGAATTCAAGCGAAGGTGGTACTGAAAGAAGAGACTCATGGAAGAATCATTTATTTCGGAAATTATAGTTTGGTAGGCTGGGTTTAACTCAACAGGACATACCACAGGAAGATATTTCTATAGAAACCTCTTTCTCTTGTCATGAGTTTCAATTAAGTTTAAAGCCTTGCATGGCTCAAAGTAATGTACACAAAATAAGGAGGCAGGAAGCTGCAAATATAATGAAGGGAAAGAAAGGATGTCACATGTTACTAAACAAAGATGTGACATTTAMTGGATGGAGGAGAAAATAGAAAGAGCAGAAAATATTACAACCCAACAGGATTCCTGATTTTACATTCTTCTTCTCTTCTACTTTCGTTCTGCTAGTACATGGGATGGATGCCAGAGATGCATCAAACTGTCCAAGTATAATTTRAGTAGTCAGGGAACAGATGTTCACAACAGTTTCTGGTCAGTCCAGGGATTTTCCTACCTGCCCACAAGCTTCTACCCACTGTGCAAACTGTATTTCTCGAAGATGTACTATACCAGTTTATATCAAAATGCATGAATCCTGTAAGGCTGGATTACCCTAATTGACTACCAATGTAATACAATATCTCCTCCCTTCCTCTCATCCTCCCTTTCTCYAAGACTGATTAGAAGTTACTGTGCAGACTTCAAATGCTGAAATACTTTAGGAATTTGACTTTGAGTGTTAGAGACTTCCTACAGCGTGAACAGGTGGGAGAATGCTGGAAACTGAAGGTGAGCAACAGTTCTCCTTCCCTTCTCCCTTGTACACGCAACAAAGGTCACTGCTTTAACCCTCATTTTCAAAGGAGGAAGACTGTGCCAGCCTCAGAAATGTACCAAAACTTTTTCCTTTATATATTTTTTCTGCAAAATTTAAGAAAAATGGTAATTTCTCTAAGTTGATCATCAAGGCATATTGGTTCTTTTCATTTAAGAGGGAAAGGWAACCAAATACATTGATGGGATTGAACATCTCAGGATTCATCTACAGAAAGCAATGTATTGACATGACTGGAGCTGGTAACAGAAAGAAAAAACAACTCAAACCTACAAAAGGATGACTGGAAAATGCCAGTTGATAAATCAAATATATGACTTCAGCAGCATAAAAGATTTACTGTTCATTCAGATTAAACTTCAGGAACACCTGTAGCCCACATATACATACTTTTTCTAGTTTTATGTAGATCAGTAACAGTGAAATAGCTKCATTAGTGGATCTTTGTATCTGAAGTGTTTCCCAGCTTCACTGGAGCCCACAACAAGAATGTTCTATCACAGCAGCACTGCCAGCAGAAAAAAAATTGCCAAGAAAGGCAATTTTAAGCTACCTGGGGTTTCTCTAAACATGCCACAGCATAGTTTTGACCTTGACCTTCACTGCAGAACACAAAATTCAAATCTCCATTGTCATAATATCCTTGGTGTGTTTGGGGGCATATTTGACTTGCTGGTTTTAAACATTTTCTTTAAGAACAAAAACGTTTTTGGAGTAATTCTGGCAGAACTTGTGGAAGAAGACAAGATTTCTCATTTCCTTCAGTAAGAAAAAGATCAAGACATTGCATGCCATGATGCTTGTAAGAATCCCAGCACAGAGACACCTCAGAGGCAATGGAAAGGAATTTCCTAAGAACCAAGGGAGCTCAACCGTTTTTTCTAAGCTACCATTATAATGTTAACTGTAGTTACACTCAGAGGCAAGAACTCATTGGCTGGGWCATAGTGAGAAATGTAAGAGCTATATATAGAGTTACTATTTTTCTTTATTTTAACTTCCAGTCTGTTACCCCTATTTGCTTAGAGCTTTATTTTTAAAAGTGAAGAGTTCCATTCAAATAAAACAAAACATTGCTGATTTTGAAAACTTCCTGGTCTCTTTGAAGAGTTAACTTGGAGACAGTCTGGATATATTACCCTCACATCTGTGACCTGCTTGTGTTTCCATCTCAGCCAARAAAATACAAACAAGCTAAGATTAATGAGCTACTGCCTTGATTTAGGAATAGTGTGCTTATCAARTTGCATACAAGTGGAAGATCTCTTGTAAGTATGATGTTTTGAGCAGAAGGACAATACAATGTTGCCTTTTGTCATTAGGTCTATGTGGTACATATGTTCACTCACATCTAGGAGATCCCCTCAAATACAAAGTGAAACAAGTGGTCTGGTTGGATCTCTAAGCTCTATCATATCATACTCGACCTCTGTGAAGAAACAAAATTATCACAGTAAATAAGGGTTTCACTATTTTTCCACTGGCATAAAAGCAACAATGAGAAACTGTTCTTCCTTTGCTTGAACTTTGAACTTTGCTTGAACAAGACACTTTCCTGAAGTGTCTTGGAAATATAAAATAAGAAAACCCTAGGTAGGTTTTATT
>NW_026623350.1:1397573-1502345 GCF_030028575.1 Malurus melanocephalus | reverse complement strand
TAAAAAACAAAAGAGAGAAACAAAACATTGAGCAGGATCCTCCTTTCCCTGTTTAAAATGCACTAACACTCAGATGTTGTTTAAATGGTTCCACACCATCTGGCAGCTATAAAGGGAAAAAAAAACCATCATTTGCAGGTTACTGTACTTCTCACATTTTAATAATATACTACAATGTACTAATTGTCATAACACACAGCACAATGTACAAAAAATTTAAAGCACTATGTTCCCTCTCATTCATATTTATGCTACATAGCCCAGGAATGCACTCACAGGGTGTGCCATTGCTATTCCGTGTGCTGCCTGGCTGTGTAGATGGRATGTATCAGTGAGAGAGAGAGAGCAGATTGCACAGAAATTACACTTTCCACAGCGCAGCCTTGCACTGCTCCGTGGATGATAATCACAGCAACTCCTTGTTCTGCCATGCCGATACAGGGAGCCTGTCAGCACTCAGAGCCTGCTCCATCATGCCGATACAGGGAGCCTCCAGCACTCTCACAGACTGCAGCCTGTCCTGCAACTGCTCCCACTGGGCCCTGCAGAGCTGCACTAACACCAGCACAGCCAGCTCCCTCAGCACTTGGCCAGACCCCGGCTCTAATAAGAGTCAACAGGTTAGTTTAGGATGTGCCATTCTCTCTCTGRCATAGCCCTGCATCCACTCACCTGTTTTGGTGATGTTAAATGGAGCCCCAGCATAASTGCACCTATATTTTTCCCTATCCAGACATGGGGAGATGTTTCTCTGTTTGCCTTGCTTGATTTTGGTGGTCACTGGAAGAACCAGTGTCATGGGGAATGAGGCAAGAAGGCAGACCCAGACTGCAGGGTCTCATGTTTGCAGCTGCCTGGGTTRTTTTTGAAGCCAGCCAGAATGGCAGCACAGCCCTCTGTTTCTTTGCCTGTCCWTTATAGAGTTCCAATAACAGAAATWAAGGGATGGCAAGGAAGGGRCATTGCTCCTGGTCTACGAATGGCAGGCAACAAGCAGGACCTTCCAGGACTTGGTGCATACATAATCTTAGAAATTAAATGGTAGCAAATCATTCCTCACAACCTCTTTCAGCAGTTCTCACATTTTTATAAACCAAAGTCTCCATCAGATGTATCTAAAGTGGGGAAAAGCTCGAGAAGATTTCTGTCTTCCTGGTTGACATCCAGTAAACCTTTTCTTTCYTAAGGAACGCATCATTAGACTTACACAGCCAGACAAGTTAGCATGTGTCATCCAGTCTGGGATAGCTTTCCATACTTATCTTCTCAGCCCACACCAAGGCAATTAGCTATTTTAACCTTCTTTCTCTGAAAGTTTACATTATGAAAATGTCTTGCTCTATCAATTGGAGAAATACATTCAGTATCGTCTTCCCCAGCAGACTCTTACGCCTTCTGTTATCACAGTTTTCTCTCATCTTCCACTCCTCTACCAAATGCAAACTTCATGCCTACTCCCGCTCTTTCCTCATCCGCTATCCGTCCTACGCCCCCTCCTTTGGTTCAGAAGGATTTTTCCTTCATTATGTGTGCATGCTACCCAACAGGCTCAGCCACAGAGTGAAGCTGGCATCTCACAAGGTCCTGCCTCTGCCTTCTGTACATCTTCATTACATGGAGAAATAAATTATCTTGTTAGTTACATTATTACATTATAAGTTGACAAGTAAATCTTATTATAAAAGTGTAATGATACAATAAGATATTTTATTCATGCATTTAGCCCTCTCTCTCTGACACTTAATTATATCTACTGCTGCATGGTGATCTGAAACATTAATTTGAAAAATCAACTAAAATCCTCCATAATAGACTGATTTCCTGCAYGGTTCTCAGTGTTCTCTTTTAACATATACTGAAATTACTTTAAACATGTCCAGTGAACCTTAGAAGAGCTTGATGGGAATGGAAAAAAAAAAAGAAAAAAGAAAGACTGTAAAGAGGGTATTTTGTTAAGAACCACTTAGAGAATTGAATCTGAACTTGGGTATAGGATGAAGTTTTGCAAGGACAGAAATGGGATCTTCCCCAACAAGAGCAACACAACACCCGTGCATCTGCTCCACTACGGCACAGTGAGCACATAACCAGAGAGAGATGCTATTGCACAGTGACCTGAGGCTGCAGCCCAGCTTTCCATGGTGCTTTGGCCCTGAGACCTCCATTCCCATGAGGAAATGCACACAGCTATGCACACACGTCTGCCTGCTGGCCAGGGAARCTGCAGGGTGAGCTGTGCACTGCACACCATGGAGCCCTGAGCACTCCTGGGATGCACCGTATGGCATCCAGATCTTTCCTTTAAGGCAACCAGCATTCAGCCTGTGTTTAGATTTCCTACAGCTCCCCACCACCACAGTCTGGATAGCCCCAGAGCTTCCTTGGGTCTTAAATAAAAATGGAATAGGGTATTCTCCCTGCTCTGCAAATGTACAGCACTTATCTCATGGTAGGAGCTGATGTGGCAGCCAGTGACTGCAAAGGGAGCCAGGGCCAGATATCTTGCAGGTAAATCAGGCCTGGGCTCCACTTGGGAAGCAGAAGACCCGTTTCATGTTCCTCAAGGACACCAGCAGTTCAACCCCACCACAGCCCCGGGGATATCCCAGGATTCAGAATTTAATATTTATACTGGAACCATTATTTTAGGAGCCATTYCTCAAACAGCAACACCAAGGCCCTGCATCTTCCAGTAGGAACATGTAAAACATACAAAATCTTATTACACAGCTCTTCACCTGCCTGCAGCCTTGCATCACTGAACCATCCCAGTCTGCATCCTAAAACAGCCCAGAAGTGCTTCCAGGTGCCATGGCTACATAGACACACCTGGATGGAGTTAGAGCTGGAATGGGGAGAGAAGTCAATTTGATCTGAAAATCTGAATGTAAAAAAAACACTCTGAAATTGAGAAAAGAATAATTATAGTTCCAAAACTACCTGTAAATTGTGTTCATGACATTGAAATGATCTCCAAGCAWATAATCTTCTCTCATGCTGAAAACTAGCCTGACCCTGCACACTTTCAATAAGGAGCCCACAGACAACAGAACAGGGACATTTTCATTTTATTAATATGAACAAAATAAAAGCAAACAACTGCATCTTATAAACATGAACAACACCCACTCTCTTTAACTAAGCAAGCTGACAAATTTTCCCATCTAGAGTAAAGGAAATTGGATTAAAAAAAAAAGAAAAAGCTGAACTTCTTTTTGTGGTGATAAATAAACCTAAGAAAATTCCAGTAGAGTTGCTGCACAAAATGCAAAGGAGAATTTAAGGAACTTTGGCACTTAGCTTTTGCAGAACATCAGCTGGAGGCAAATGACAAACTCTTATGCACTCCTTTGAAAATCCTTCCAAAAACTATACTCACTTCATCACCCCAGTAAAATTCTGTCTTCTGCTTGCATATCACATATCCCATCAAACTTGGGACTTACCACTTTAAACAGAAGACTTACTATCAGTAAACATGTCTTTTCAAGCTTTACTCCAGCAGGATTCTATTCATCAGTAATAAACTCTGAGTATAAATCTTTTTTACAGCTGTACTTCTCTGTGTGCCAGAAATTCATGTGTAGATTTGGTACAAGCAAGTCCAACTTCCTCTGAAAGTTCAGGAGGCAAACTCTGCAACGACAGAACATTGCAAGTTATAGCGACTATAAAAACATTCAAGTGACAAAATATACCTGTTTGCAATTCAGGGAGAGTATCAAGACAGCAATTCATGMTACAGTTTTCAGAATAACTAAACCTCAATGGCTAGGACAAAAGATGAAAAAAAATTCAAATCTCACTGAGACACCAAAGGAAGTGACCAGGTTTTAATATAAAGTGAGCCCACAAGTTGTCTACTAGGAACTCAGCTTTTTCTCAAAGTCCAACTCTAATTGTGTACTGAAAATTTAAAAATAGCACATGAATTATTTTGAAGGTCTGTTCTCTAAGGACATTTCAACAAAATTCTGAAAAGATGATATGAAGAGAAGAGCAGTTCAAAGCCATGACTTGACCCATATGTCCGTACTGCTAAATCATAAGCTTGGGTGCAAATTCACCATATGGAACTTGAGTCATCTGCAGAAGACATGCTCTAAGGCACAACTGTTTCCTTCAGTTAATGATATTTAGGCAAAATGCATAAAAGTGGTGGTACAATATTGTGAATGGCTTAGGTTCTCTATAATGGTCTAACTCAGACTGAAAATCAGCTATCTCCTGGCTAGGAATAGGTGTAAATTAATCTTTTCATCTAGGAATAAATAATTCCTTCTTAATACAGTCTCCCTCTGATTTTCCAGTGATTCCTTCTTCTTTCATGCTGTTTTAAGAAGTATTTCCAATTAAGGAGTAAACAACCCATTCTGAATTTGTTATTTCAACTCAAGAAAAATAACTGGTTCAGCTCCTGGTAGTCAAACGATTAACTTAGACAATTATTAAGGACCAATTAGTTAAAGTGCAGTTCTGGAAGAAGTCCTTAAAAATGCATATRTGAATAGAACCTATATTCTACCAATGATAAGGACAAAGAATTTTAAACAGTAATCATGATTCTGTTTTTAGAGAACTGTATAAAACACATTTGGCTTTTAAAYTGACATGTCTGAAGAATGCATGAATGAAAATCACATTTTTGTTTAGTAACCAAGAAACAAGTTTCAAGAATAACACAATAACTCAGAAATACACRATATTATTCTCAGTAATTGGCAAAAATCAATACCTTACCGCATGACCTACAGTATCTGTTCCTGGGGAATAGTAAATTGAATCTGCTTGGGAACAGTGGTGAATAGCACCCTAAACTTTTCTAGAACTTCATTTGTCATGTATGATTTATCACTATTTTTTCATTTCACAGTGCAAGTGTCACTTGTTGGTTTCATCTTCCTGTAGAAAGCAAATTKTTTTGATGAAGGTCAACTGTATGAGTTGGGTAAAAAAGGCAGACTGGTCATGATAGTTCAGTTTAATGGAAAACMATCCTACATGAATGCCATTAACAGTATCCTTCCTGATGGCAGAGTATCTTAATGCAGTGACCCAAGAAGGGAAATGCTCTGTCTCTGAGATTTACCTTAGGCATACTGAAAAGTCAGAGTGTAGAAGACTAAATACAACGCATTTTTCAACCCTCCTTGCACAGAAAAATAACTTTAAAGAAGACAGACTTTTATTTGCATTAGCAATTACAACACCTAGGATTTTCCATTTCCCTTAACCAAGTCTTACCCTATTAATCACTCCTGTTAAATACTGGAGATGTTGATAGATAGAGGCCCCCATGAACTGCAGCTCAACTGGAATAAAATGAGCGAGAAGGAATGGAGTAAGAAAGTTGGGAAAAATCCCATGGATATTATGTTAGACTATTAGCATTAAAGCATTTGTTATAGGTACACAAGAGATGAGGAAGGGACCATGGATAAATGACCTATCTTTGGGAACTTCTTCTGAATAGGATTAATGATATGGAGCAAACAGCACATTGTCTGTAGAAAAGATTAAACTAGTGGAAATTGATGCTGTTGTCAAAAATGCACAAGAAAAAGCATGAAGGAAAAGCTATGAAACCACTTCAGGACATGATCATCTTCTGTAAAAGTGAATAAACCCACAAAATTTCTAGGTTTTGTGGGGGGGAAAAAAAAGGTAAATATATCCTAAGAAATTAGCATCACTGAATCTGTTTGCTTTTGCAGACTGCTCAGAGAGACTCCCATTCCATCAGAACTATCATGCTTCCTCAAAATCCCATTGGGTAACACCAGTTTTAATACAGACTATGTTCAGAGTTAGCACAGATCTTCATTATTCACATATGTCTAATATGTAGAGCATCCACATGTGATGTAAATCCCATTTAATAAATWACCTAAAAAACTCAGCTCTTGCTCAGCCCCAAAATTCTCTTGAATGGAAAAATTAGATGATCTCCAAAATGTCAATCTCTCGCATTAGTACGGTATTAAATCCGTCTCTAACACCTTGCGCTACTCAATTGTTTTTGGTAATGTTGGGKTTTTTCCCTCTTTTCCTACAAAAGTAAAAGCCTTATTAAATGATTTAATCACTACATGGAAATCTTTGTCTGCAATTGAACTACTGGTAATTCAACCACACATCTTTCAACCTTTCATGTCCTTTAACAGTGATCTGTCTCCTCTGAAGAACCGAACTTGCAAGATGAATTTAAGAGTCCACATCAAAAAGAGGTAGCAGTAAAATGGAAGATTGATGCATATAAAAAAAGACTGAAGCAGCTACTGTTTTATATTTTAGTTCAATACTTAAATCTCTTCTGCACTAAAAGTTGTTAAATCTTTTCTCTTGATCATGATCTGTGAGCATTTTACTTATCAGTTCCACAGATATTTTTAATAATTCCAGAGGAAACACAGCTGTCCATACATTATGGTCATCCTGCAGTCTTCTGAGATGMAAATAGTTTTTTCTTTTTATATTAMGATATCCTTCTGGGTAAGTGTGGGWAGTAGCAAGGGCCAGAGGCTCAGTCCTGAGCTGAGCTGAGATCCTGCAGCTCTGGGTAAGGTGCTCAGGGAGGGTCCGAGATGGGGTCAGGGGTTCTTTGAGRATCCAATACCAATGATTTCAAAGACTTTTTTTCTCCACTCAGGAGCAGCATAGTGTCTACCACAARGGTAGAAAGGGTGAAACTTGTTCTGTGTTGAGTTTTTTTCACCCTAAAAGGTCACTCTCTGGGAGAACTGACATTCTTGAAGCTATCTAAGGCATTCTTTAGACAGTTTGGTCCCTTTCTTTTCCTTGCTCATGTCCTTCCTCTTGTTTGCCTCCCAACACACAACTCCCAAACATGGAGTATCCTGTCAAGCATGGGAGAAGCTAAAATATTAAATTCACTTTGAATTATTCAAAGAAACAGGAAAGATTAAACCCACTTCCATCCCAAGTCAATTGCTCAACTTCTTCACCTGCATTTTCAAAAGGGAAGAGGAGACAGTCAGAGAGAAGACGGTGCATGGAGCCACAGTGACCCATTTCAGCTTTCAGGCAACCTCTTGGGCCCTGGTTTCAGTGCTGGCACTGGTGGGAACAAGAGGAGAAGAAGAGCAAAGTATAAATTGCTAAGTGATGTGACAAGCCTGTTTGGCAACAGTTAGCGACTGTCTGGCAGAATTAGCAAGAATCAATCATGCAGTAAGTTCATTGGAAAAAGAAAATGAGAAACAACAAGGGACGAGCTAAACAGTAGCTAAATAAGGGGAAAAGGCAGATTCTCAGCAGGCTGGTGAGAAGCAGTTGATGGAGGATATTACAGCCACTGAGGCAGAATTATGGCAAGTAATTAAGCTTAGGGGCARTGTCAGAAGGTGGCTTTGAGCTGGGAAAATGCTGCTGTTCAAATGTGGGAATGGCTCTGGTCAGTGTTTGCTCCAGCAGAGCTCAGCAAGGGGATGATCAGAGTTGTCTGGATGCAAGAAGAAATCTGATTAACCCCTTGTGGATAGGCTAACATATTTTAACTACTGTGCCATGTATGTACTTGATCCCTTGCAATAGAACATGGATCAATAGAGCTTATAACCCTAAAGAGCAGAAGGACTTTCATATCCGTATTTCTATGTCTGGACATGAAAACTTATGTGCCCCACCCAACATAATTATATGATCTTATGTCCATGTTTAATCCCATTTCATCCACRATAGCCTCACCTGCTTTAAGAAGGTAATCATAAAACTTTTAGAGGTATGTATGCAAAGGTTACTTTCCCCATTTATTAGAAAGGAAACGGAAGAAAGATAGTGTATAACCTAACAGCAAAATAGGGATTCCAACTTCTGTTTACTTGCATTTAAAATGTTTAATTGTTTTAATAACAGGCTCACTGGCAAACTTCTAATTTGGATCTATTATCTTCCTCATTAGAATTCCAGTGCAGGGTGAGCACATGGGCTGCTTATTATACAGGAGTTCATTATCAAAATCTACCACAGATTGATTATCAATAAAGTGTTTTTCATTTCCTTAGAACTCTCATCACAGCACTCTTTTTATTTATTATCCTTCCACTCTCTTTTCTTTATCTAATCAGCCAGCCTGTGTTGAATCAGCTGCTAAGCATTCAAGAGCAAACAGTTCTTCAGCCTCATAACCATTACAAGTCAGTAGGAGCCATCCTTCAGAGCAAATGTGTTATTGTTCTGCTCAAGATCCAGCTCTCCTCTCACTTTGAAATCCTTAAACACCAAGAGTGTAATGATACCAAATGACAACCAAAGGCTTTTTCAGTTAGATAGYGAGAACATGCTGCAAATAAAGAATTTACCCTTCTGATCTAGAACGCTGGAGTGTGGACTTGCACATGAGCACCCTCCTCCTCAATAGCTGGGTAGAGCCAGCACTGCCCTTCCAAAATTTCTGCTGGGAGAGAGAGGGGCCTGAGCAGGAGCCCAGGCAGGCTGGAACACAGCAGCTACACCTCGACTAGATGGATGAGGATGCAGCTGGTCTCTCTGGGTGCCTCTCTGATTAACAAGGGCATGTCTTAGAAAACACACATGGCAACTGAAGCCCCTGCTTATTTGCAATCAGTGAAACTGAAATACTCAAACCTCCTCCAGGGCTGTGATTGGTAGGAAACAAGTGGAAATTGTGCACAGGGTTTAGACACCATCTTTTGTACATAAAAGTTGTCAAAGGTCTTATCAGTAAATTATAGAAAGAGGAATGATGGGCACTCTTTAGAGTAGAGTAGAAAAGAGGGAAAATAATTCAGGAGGCTTAAAGGAAGACCACAGATCTCCCTGTGATAGCAAACCAGGGAAATACTTCAATCATCAATTATTTGGACTAAAAATACCAGAGGGAACTGAGATGACTGGAAGATTTTGCTAGCTCTGGCAAAGTTCATTTATATGACAAGCTAGTTACATTCTTTGAGTCTTAGTACTAGTAGGTGGAGGTAAAATAAGAGATATCTACCTCCACCTCCAAGCTAAATAGGGAAAAACCTAATTTCTGCTTTATGATTTCCATCCCAGCTGTTTTTATTTACCTGAGGTGTAATACAGCATGCAATACATTACTCTGAGCTTTTCTATTTTGGTCTTACAACTAATGAGATTCAACTTACAACTAATTATGACTCGATTGATTTAACTGATAATGTTCCATGAACTGCTCAAAGCACACCTTCATAACAGTCATGAACTGACCGTGGTCCCTCAGGCATTTGGGAAAGAGCTTTTCAAGGGGCTCTGAGATGATCTCCCTGAAGTTTCCCAGCTGGCCCTTGGCATGCTGTGACTGCTGGTTTTGTGGGACCCCTCTGTGCCAACTGGGCCATCCAGGAAGACAATGGCTCTGCTGGCACTGGGGAGCCTTCCCTCGGCAGCTGAGGCAGATAATGCTCAGTTTCAACTCCTGAGTGAAGTTTCAAAGTGGAACAGAAGACAATATCAAAGCACTGGCTCCAAACAGGACAACCATCTCCCAGCTGGAGCAGCATGGCAGCACACAGTTGATCTCCTGCTGGAGTTTAATTCATCYGTTTGAAAAGAACAGTTCACATGTTTTACCCATAAAAAAACCACCAACATATCCATATTTTCATAACTGAGGGAAAGAAAAAGTTGCAGAGACTGTAAAGTACCTAAAAAAACATAAGTGACACTCTATCCATAGTATTTATTTAAGAGAAGCTCCTTAGCAAGTGACACCTTGTGATTCTCTCATCCCAAAGGCAGAGATTTTAAGCAAACAAAACAATTGTCTAGCTAAAGGCTCTCCAAAACCTTCTATCTAAACCTGTCCTCTCGGGTCTATCTCTCCAAAGTGACTGTCTCAGTTCCCTGCCTCACCATTGAGTTTTACCAGGACTAACTCTGCAACCCTGTCCTGTGTGCTCTCCTGCTGTAGCTCTACAGAAATAACTTTCCATGTGGGAAGCTGTTCTTTTCTTCTTGTGTCTTGGACCAAAAGTCCAGACAGAGTCCATGCACRACTCAAATCATTTAATGCTCCTAAGAAAAATTTAGGAGTCGTATATAAACATAAAAACTGCAAGAGGAAGGATCCTGTTTCAGAGAAGGTGCATACAATGAAATACCTTTTTTTCAGTTGTTTTGTTTCTCTAGGTAGACAAAGAAGGTTTTTTTGTACACAGATGTTCTCTCAACATTGAAAAAACCTTCTCATATAATATGCAAATAACCAACACAGCAATTTTAGCCAAAATTTTAAAAATGGTAAAACCTTACCAGCATAAAATACATCTACACAAAAAAAGACCATAGGTACTTCATACTAGCTGAAATAAGAGCAGTAAACTATATAAACTAAAGCTTGAGGGCTCAAGCTGATCAATGCTGGAAGCCAAAGAGGATTTATATCCCCTTATATAATATTTTATTCTTGTCTAGATATCCTGTGAGCCTTTTCTGCCCTCTTTGACAAGCTACTAGGCTTGATGAATCATTGTTTGCTTTCTGATTTGGCAATTCCCATGTTCTTATAAAGAAAATAGCATATGACAAGGTCAAGAATATGAACACAATTATAAAGGAAGCTTGACAGATCAGATAAACTTCTGGGATATAAAGGGAAAAAAGTAAATAAGGAGTTTGAGAATAGACATTAGTGAGGATTGTAGAAACACGAGACAAAAAAATGTCCTGGAAAGGCACAGCAGTCAGTTTGTCAGCAACAGGAAAAAAGAGGGGAGAAATAGRCATTGTTACCTGGTAGCAAACTAAACCAGGAATGGTAAGGTAAAGAATGATTGCTGGGATTTTTTTTTTTTTTTTAACTAGACCAAATCTAAATGAAAGAGAAAAATAAAAAAGAGGAATTAGATTCTAAGCTGGCATAATTGCAAATAAATCAAAACTGGTGTCAGTCCACCTACAGGGCATRCTCCCTGCGAGGATCTGGTCTGGATACAGTGCAATTGGTACTCAAAAATGTGTCCAAGCCAAGGCACAGAGTTTGTCAGGAAAGGAAGGACTGAGATGAGCAGATTCAGAATGGAGAAAAATAATCAGAAACAGCATAGAAGGTTTCAGGTAAGCAAAGAAAAGGAAGTCTTCTTGAATGAAAAGCAATTTACACATGAGTAGAAGAAAAAAAAAAAGATTATCTGAGGGACATCAAATCTTTGGAACAAGAGAGGAAAAGTTCCATAAAAACTAAATTCTTTTGATATAAATTACAGAAAATATGAAAGGATTTGGGCTGACAGTGAGAGATGGGCATAAAAGAAGAAGGTGTAGAGGAGAGAGTTAGAAAGAGGATGGTGTTGMAGTCCAGATGTTGTGGGTGGGACTGTGATCAATAGCACCTGTTTAATTTTCTGGTGTTCAGTTAGTGTTTTTCATGTTCCTTTTAAGAATCAGTGGCTGGTAGCAGGTAAGAAGGCTGTTTGTCTGCCTTGCCTTGACCCCTTTGCCACTGGCTTTGGCAAAAGAGGAACGCTACAGACAGGGCAGTTGCTTCTTTTGTGGCAGGAAATGAACTTGCTCAGCAGGGAAAAGGCAAAGGAGAGCAGAGCTGGGCATCTGGGAGGGACACACTTGGCAGGCAGGGAACTTCTAGGGTGGAGAAACAGGTGGAGTGGAGCAGARAACACAAATGTAGCCCAGAGCTAAAGAAAAGGGAATTTTCTGAGGTGCCTGGTGGGATGGTGAAAGCTGAGCAAAGCAGCAGGCTACTTAAATGTTCTATGCTAAAAACAGGGCTGGAAAGAAAATACTGCCCAGCCCAGCACAGGAGATGAAGGTTTGTGGTCTTTTGTTTTCACTCCCTTATGATTTTCTCACTTTAAATATACTGTTCTATTCTAATAAAAAATAATGTTAGAACTTCAGTGTGCTCTGATAGGTTTTGCAGTAGCTGCTTTAAGAAATAGAGGCAAACAGTGGCTTCACTTCAGGGTGAGGACATTTTTAGCTTAATTTKTAGTCCCAGCACAGACCTTTTAGGGGACCTTGTGAAATATTCTTTTTGTTTCTGCTTCAGCCCAAAGTTTCTGATATATTGACAATATATATCAGAAATATATCAATATATAGTCAGTATGACAATAAACACTTGCTTAATTCTGGAAATTGCATGTATCCAGACAAGTAATAAGAACCTACCTTTGGGAATCTTTTAAGGATTTTTCCAGTTTCTCTCATTTGTTACTGCTGCAAAAGCTTTTCCATTGACAAAAATGTCCTTGGTTTTAGGTACAGTATTAGTGCTAGTGTAAGTATGTGCAAAAGAGGAATATATGGGAAAAGGAAATGCCTCAGAGAATAGGTTAAATTTTAAGAAGGGGAAGGGACATGGAGTGGCTGTAGCTTTGCTAGTTCTGCCAAGTGGGAGTGRTGATTCCTGCAGGCACACAACACTGTCAGCAGTGAAAGCAGGGGGAAAACAGGATCTGTCATGAGCTTACCCAGACCTGGCGTCCTTCCATTCCAAAAATCCAAAGAAAGACCTGATGCCTTCTTCAAGCTCCTGCATAAGACCACTGAGCTTGGCTCTGAGCTGTAAGTTGTCTGAGGATTCCATTGTCCTCGGCAGAAAGAGATTAAAAAAGGGTTAATTCTTTATCCTAATGAGATCTGTTGGCAGCATGCACACCCCGGCTTATGGACCTGCTGCAAAGAAGATGCCTGGTCTGAGAAAATTCCTCTCTGGCCAAGTGCAAAGGGTTTGTGGCTGAATCATGACGTGGTTGAATTATTAGAGACCAAACTATGAGACMTGACCTGCATTTGTGGGAGCACAACGACGTAATGCACTTTCTCAAAAGCCAAGATGTGTACTCATGAGCTCATGATCTCAACAGTGATGCCAACAGTTGAGCTGATAACTGGTACCGAGGTGAGCAAAAACACACAATGCTGAAATATTGTGGTGTGATTCAGCCAACCACAGAGGTGAAACAACTGCAGGGGTTTAGTGCACTGAAACACAGGGCAGGCACTTCTTGATGTAAATCCTTGTAGGAGAGTTCAACCTGTTCAGTCACAAAACYATTTAAGGAAGGAAAGTTGATATTTATTTCATGAGATCATAATGCAATACCATTGCTTCAATGCCTCTGGCTCTGTTTTGGTGTGGATATTGTTTAGGAAAGAGTTCTGATATGTATACTAAAGAAATGCAGAATATTAGTGTGTTAAGAACAGTGACATATTCAATTATGTGTACATTGCATTAGCAAGCACTCTCTCCATATCACCAGGCAGTGTGCCATGTCTGCTTTGTGATTTTTTTAGTYGATCAGTTATAAACACAGGGAGTAACATTTTTAAAAGGTGCACCTGTATTGCACCAATAAAACAGGCAATTTTGTGCCTAACAGGCCATACAAATGCACTCTCATGCTCTTGAGGATTTTCTGAGCACAAACATTATTATGGACCTAACTGAGATTGAAGTGACAAATGGTACAGCCTGAAGCCATGCTAYCTATTTATAATAATAATCTTTCCTCTTGAAAGCTGTATCCAATCTGTGATATGATTTCAAGGTAAAATTAAAGAAATGTGTTTCCTCAAATGGAGTTYGGGTCGATCCAGCCAGAGTTGGCTGGCTGAAGGATCATTTCAATCCTTTATTGCAGTCTGAATTTGCAGGGAAACACCATACTTTGAACCCAAGACCTGTGTAACTGGAGAACAGAATAAAGAAGCTATAATAAATTGTGTTACTCTGTTAAGAGCTAAGAATCTATCAAGCAGCTGCAGCCAGTGCCTTACTTTTTAATTATGTAAGATACCATCTTTAAACATAGACAAAAGCTTTGTGCACAACTTGTCCTTCTGCCACAAAAAAAAAAAAAAATGTGTATTATTGCTGAATGCCAAGGCATTATTTTTAATAACACATTTCAGGCCCCAAGTTCACAAGTGCTTCAAGCTGGCATTTGCCAGCATTGACCCTATGAAAATTGCCCTGCTGACTGTCTCCACCTTTCCCTCTTGCTGCTGCATTCCTCCACCCTGGCACAAAGCTACATGCAGCTGAGTGGCAGATGAGGAAGAGAGTTGATACAAGCTCAGTCTGAAAGGGAGAGGGGACAAAATGCTCACTATGTTATTGCATGAGAAATTTAAGCACAAGGATGAAGGCAATGAGCTAACAAGATCAGGCAGAAGCTGCTGGGGAAGGTAGTTCAGCAAGGTTGATGTTCTGAGCACCAGTGCCAGTTCCTGGAATTACAGTGTGTGATTATCCTGCTCTCTCCAAGTGACACTCAGCACCCTTCTCCTTCCCTTCATTGAGAAACCTTCAAATGCTCAGAGGAGCAGGCTAGACATGGCCCTGACCATGTAAATGTGTGCCTCAAGCATCTCTTAAAGCAGTTATAGACTTCTTAAACTAGAGGAAAACTGTAATCTACATCCTCCAGAGTTTTCATTTGCACACTAAAAACAAGTCTATTTGCTTTTGAGCTGTCAAAGCGAAATGTCAGTTATTTGGTATTAGATTCMTGTCAGTTATTTGGTATTAGATTCATGTTAAGCCTGTCTTAGGACTTTGTTTTTTTGCTCTTCTGTAAGAGTACTTCTGAAATTATACTACAACTTTGGTCCAATATGGACCATTACCAATCCAAGAGCTGTGTGCAGTGTAAGTAGGGGGTATGTTGTAACCTTTGCTTCCAAATCAAAAGCAATTATACATCCTGAATTACAATTTGTTCAGAAAAGGCATCATGGGAATTCTCTGCAGGGAATATTCCACATTTTGTCTCCCATTCCAGCACATCAGAGCAACAGCTCTGCTAGAGAATTGTATGTCTAAGGAGGCAATGCAGAATTTCTWATAACTATTTTAATAAGTCTTCTATTTTACACGATTTTCTTTTTTAATGGATATGGGTTCAGAAAAGAGCATCTCATCCTTCTATGAGGTAAAATAGGAGTGAGAGGAAATACTCATCAAAAGCTGATAGGTCATGACATACCTGATTTGGAGTGGGCATTACCTAAGGAGAGAAGCTTTTGTTTCTCTAGGAGGGAAACGGAAAAATATTCAGTGAAATAGAAAACCTGCATGATGATTTCATTATGTCAGGTCAGTGATTCAGTTTGATGGACTAGGACAGTTAATACCAGCAAATCTTCTGGCTAAACATGCGAAGGAGGAGGTTACTCACCCTTCCAGGCTTATTAAAAAGGACTGCAGGCATCATGGATCTTTTAAGCACAGTTAAAGATGGCAGCTGTCTTTGCTGGTCACATATAGTTAGGTAACTTGTTGCCTGGAAACACAATCCCAGTGGTTCATACACTATAAAGAGTCAATTAAAAAGCTGTCTTTGTTCCAAATTTGAAGTATTCTCTTATTTTTAGCTTTTGCTTCCTATAAGGCAACTGTTCTATATTTTGTAAAATAGCCATCATAGACATTCCACTGATTAAATCCCGTCATAAAAATAACCCTTAGTAAAAATAACTCATGGTACGAATGAGTACTTGAAAAAGGACAACTAACAAGAGGTGCAAAGGAGTGTGTGTCCTTTTGTCCATCCTTTCTYGATGGACTGAGCAACAGAAAGGTGTGGGATAAAGTAAAGATCACTTTAAAGTGCCCAAGAGGTAAAAGTGAGGAAAATAAAATAGCAATGGAAAGCTATTAAGGGATCTGGCTGCAGGCAGCACACTCGTGTTTGCATAAGGGCTGTCCTTCAGACAGACTCGTCAGYGTGCTTGGCCCTTTATAGAACATCAGAGACTCCGAGGCTCAATTTAAAATAAAACCTGATCAAACACTGTATGTAATCTATGCCTACCCTGAAGTGAAGGGAAATACTCCTGAGGAATGAGCTATTGCTGCTTCTGAATTACAAACACCTCAGCCCAGATTACAAAGAGACAAGGTGCTCGGTCTCACAGCCCCATTTTAGGAACTTGGCTCCCTATCCGAAGAGGTGCCTCAAGAAAGGATCACAAAATAAACCTGCTGAAGGGGAAGCTGCTTGTCTAGCCCAGAGGAGACAGAACAGGTTTTTCCTTTTTTTCCGCCCCYCTTCCTTTCCATCTCCTCCCATCTGGAGGAATCTGTCTGAGATACTCACTTGCCCAAGGGTAAATCTTTCTTCCCTGAAAGTAACAGGCTTCATCCAGTCCTTTCATGCAGTCACACGGTATTTAATGCACCTAAGATGCAGGCTGTTTCATTCCCTTCATCTCTGCATGTTTTGAAACTGCAATTTCAGAGCTACCTCCCTGGAGGAGGCTGAACTGCTGGCCAGGCTGAGGACAGGCTGTAAGGACCTAAAGAGCAAAGTAACCTGTCTCAAAACACTGTCAAGGCCACAGAAGGACCTTGCTCTAAGATAAGCCACCACAGCAGGTATTGAAATAAGCACAGAAGGGAGGAATTTGCAATAGGAAGGTGATAATTCCTGGCCTAGGGAGGCAAGATCTGGTTCACACGTCCTGGTTAATCTATCCAGACAAAAATTCCCACTGTGAAAACTGCAAGAAAGGAAGCAATTGTTTATACACTTATCACCCCAAAGTATGGAAACAGYATCTGCAATCACCCTGTGGATACCCAGAACGTGGCTGTGTAAAGGTGGAACCCCAGAAGAATAACTCTGGGGATCYCAGGGTGAAGAAGGACCAATAGGGCACTGCTGGGTCCACGAGTGGTGCCTATCTTCTGCTTGATCTCTATCTCTCTCCCTGCCACATCCTTTTCTATTTCTTTCTGTCTCTCTACCTCGCATTTACTGTTAAATGAAATCCCTGTTACTGACTTTGGCACTGTTCTCATTTGCACCCTGACTGGGGCAGAGGCCCCTCTCACTGACCAAACCACCCTTGGAGATGGGTCACAATGCAGTCCAGGCTGCAAAACCAACCAAGGCACAAAGAAAGCCTCCAGGAATTAAACTGCATTGCTGCTACACCAAAGGGAACATGCTGGGGAGGGGATCTCTGGCATTGCAGACCCCAGTGTAAGCAGTTCACAACCCAGCTACTATTTTACTCAGATGCTGCATAATACATCAGCAGTCATCAGAAAAGGACTGCTACTCAGGATTTTCCTTTCCCCCCTTTCAAGTGAGGGTCCCAATTTCTGATCCTGCAGCTAGGCTGAGAGCATGTCTAATACACCAAACATCCATGCTGAGACAGATGGCACAGCATCCACTTTGTGAAATGTGAAAGCACTCAGGTGTAACACAGATGCCAAAATGCTCGATATTGTCAAATATAAGGCATCTGTGAGCGYGCACAGAGGCAAAGTTCCATGTTTCTATAGAACACGGGGTTATGCAGCAGCTGAGCAAAATGCTCTGGGATTTAGTCATCAAAATGTACTTACGTCTTTCAAAGCAATATAGGATTTGATCTTCAAACCCGTGAGTGGGATTATTGTTTGATACTTTGTCACTGCCCCATCTGGAGCCTGCCATTATAGCTTCCTCTGGGARCAACCATTTTTAACATGTGGAATCTGCCACCGGAAAAGAATTAAACTCATTTAATTTGCAGGATTAGAAATCAGTCTACAGGGCTGTGTTTTGTGAGGAATGGGTAGGTGTGGTACAGCTTCCAAAGTAGCAGATAAGTCTGCAAACTAATTGCATTCATGGGAAATGAATTAGTAGCTATTATCTAATTATCTGGCTTATTATGCACTCCAGACCAAAGTCCCAAATGCATTTGTATATTCTCTCACACAGCACTGCCACATTTTATGTCCCAGACATGGATTCCCTCTTCTGCACACAGCAGGAAATGCGTAACTTGGTCTGGAACTGTTGCAGCAGCACTGGGAGTGGTGGAGAGAGGTCAACAAGAATGAAACGCTGAAGCAAACCTGTATCTGAAATATTTGTGCAAAGAGGGGCTGAAAACATTTCTTAGGGTGAAGTACTCATATCAGGCTTGATCTACAGATCTTTCATCTATGGGGGTTTTGTTTGTGTGTTTGTTTGTATTTAATATAATAAATTTATGTGGGAAGGGCYCTCAGGATGTCTCTAGACCAACCTCCTCCTCAGAGCAGCGTCAGCTCTTAGASAAGGCCAGGTCACTCAGGGCTTTATCTACCTGAGGCTTGAAAAACTAAAAGGATAGAAACTGCACAAATTCTGTGGGCAACCCAGCCCACAGTTTCATTGTCCCCAAGGTGAAAAAGATTTTCCTTCCTTTCCTTTCGTGCTTTCCTTTCCCATCTGAAGCTCCCTGTTTCAGCTCACGCCTGCTGTGTCTCACCCTCCTTCCATACCCTGCTGTGCAGGGCCTGGCTCCACCTCCTCAGTGTCCTTCTGTGGGCACCTGGGGTGGCTCTTTAACCCACCAGAGCTCTCCCTGCCCCAGGACAGACATTCCCAGCTCCCTCTGCCTCTCCTCACAGGGCAGAGCTCCAGTTCTGCCCCATCTGGTGGCCCTCAGCTCGACTCACCTGTGGCTATGAGTCTGCCTGGGGCTGGGGACCAGAAACTGTCTTCTCTGTTTTCTACAACACTTGCACCAGATGATACAGATACTCAGGAAATGGAAAACTCCTCTTCAGTGCTTTCTTCCCTTTATGGATTCAGTTTCCAAGCCACTTCTCTGTGCTCCTAAAAGGCTTCTAGACACCTAGTGCACCAGGATGGGAAGGTTTGTGCTCTGCAGACACACCTGGCCTGTACAGCTGGGGATGGAATGTTGGTTGAGCCACTGTGTCAATTTTTTATCTCCAAGTTGTTCGGGAAAGGCGGGGGGAAAAGGTGAGGTTTTTCCTTTTGCACATTTTTGTTTAAGTTTAACAGCTGCTTCATTCAGTTGAACTTTTTCATTTCTCATCCAGTGTGATTTTGAAAGTCACAGCTTCTCAGCTGTTTTGCATGGCTCTAAGCCTTAACTTTCCTTGTTAAGATGAACTTCATTTTCCAGCTATTGTTCTTACCTTCTAAATTTTTCATTCCCTTTCTRAAGCTGCAGCCAAACAGAAATGTTCCTGCCACTGACTGTGATTTTCTCACATGAAAATTAAGCTCAGTATATACTGGTATGCAAAGGTAATGAAATCAGATCATGATCTCAGAAAAGCCAAAGCCTTTACCCCGTAGCTTTTATGAAATTATTCTTTGTTTTCCTATATGATGGAGGGCCATAATCTCTCTTGGCCTAAGTGGGGCACAACTCACATGATAAAGATATTCTGATTCCATACACCATTCTTAATGATTCTGTTTACTCCCATAGATTCACTTTCAGCAGATTAATGATTGTTTTCTTTCTAGAGAAGATGATTCAGTAATAATACTTTYGGGTAAGGAAGAAAAACTTACCGGATAGAATTGCTAATGTTTRGGTGAAATATTGTATGGGACAGAATTGTAAATTAATGCCACATATACACACCTGAAATGCCTRAAACTCAGCTGAATTGTTTGTACGTTTACTCTTCTGTGAATGTGGGGAAATTATTTAGAGTAAAGCGATGATCATTAGTCAACTATAAGATTAAGGGGTAGGAAATATTGACTTCGTGGACCTGCAAGTCTATGTAATTATTTTTTCTCCTATTTTTAATCAGCATAACCCTAATTATAAATTCATAAACCAGTCTATTGACCAAACTACTCCATGCAAATTGTTTCTGTGCCCAGCATCTCAGCTGCAGAAAGAGTGTTTGCCATAGAAATGGAGGGASAAGCAAGAAGAAAAAATTTCCAGAAAATATTTTTTTTGAGTTCTATTATGAAGAAGAGGCAGTGGCTGCCAGCCCAGACAGATGTCAGAAGGGTGACACTGCTGCTCCTGCTGGGTGTCCCCACCTGGGCCAGCTATGGGGCATGGGAGGGAGAGGGACAGGGAGAGGGACAGGGACAGGGACAGGGACAGGGACAGGGACAGGGACAGGGGCTGAGCTGCCCAGGGGCCATAGCAGGGTGTAAATCAGGCTCTGCTCCCAAAGTCAGATGGGTGCAAGAGCAATGTGAATGGCACCAGATAAAATTTCCCTCTCAAAGTAGCAGGACTTGTTGACAGTCAGGTTGGTACCCTCTGCCACCCTTTGGAATTCAGTCTCCAGCTCTCAGTTTCACATGGAAGTCACTCGGATACCCCAGGGGTGGAAAACAGTGTAAAGCAAACAAACATTTTATCCACTCCTAAGCACAGCAATCACTGTGAATGTTAATACAGCCATWAATCCCCCATTTCATAATGGAAATGCTTGTCTCAAAAGCTGTCTGGCTTCTATCTGTAAGCAATGATACCACAATGCTCTGGCCATCCTTTGATCTTAGATACAATGAGACCTTGAAAAGCAGCAGACTGTCCATTCCAGCCCGAGAAATCTCTCTGATCACAATGATTCTGTCTGAACAACTCCCCCTGTGTGCTGCACTTGCAAACAAAGGTCCTGCCTTCTTTCTTCTCCTCTTCACATCTTTTGTAACCTATTTCCCGACAAAACTTTTTTCCTTTCAGAATGGTAGCTGAGAAAAATTTGCATTTTTCCTTCTCTTCTGCGTTTTTTGTTTTTTTTTTTTCTTTTCCTTTTGATGCCATTGGTGACATGCTGAACTCAGGACTCTGCTCTCAGCACTCCCTTCCTCCCTCTGGCTCAGTTTGTGCCACCCCTCCCCACCTTCCTGCTCTCCTTCCTCTTTATGCTATTGGTTTATGAACTCAATGAATACAACTGTTCTGTTTAGGAAAAAAAAGATCACTTTTTCTTTTGATCYACTTCCAGTGCTCATTGTACTATCTCTTATTCCATTTCTTCTACAAAAGTCATTGTTAAGCTCTTTTTTTCAAAAGTACATGCCTTTTTTTGATTCGAAAATCACTACTTCAGTGCCTTTTGAGAACTCCTTTATCAGTGCTGGTATCTTTTGTCAACTCCCACCACATTTTCAATCTTCATTTCCCTTAGTAYGATCCCTGAAGAGTTATGTTGTATTTTTCTTACCTCTCTTTTCYTCAGTTCTCATTTCATAAAGGTTCCCATGTTACAAACAGCAGAGTTACTGTAATTTTTCATATTTTYGGACAAACTACACATTTTGCCTTCTGAACATTAATACACTGATATTTGTTTCATGTCTGCTATTCCARTTCATAAAAGTCATAATTTTTTGCTCTGCAGAAACAAGTGATCCTGCAAGTAGTTGCATTCACCCTCCACTAATTTTTGAACACAGTTTACAGTTTTTCCTGTCTAAAAATATGCCAGTATTGTGATTTCCTCACATTTATGAGGTATTTACTCTCCAAACTGAAGAATCAGCATCTTTCTGACCCATCAATTATTTTTGTACCATTGTCCTGAGCCACTTAGAGCTCAACTTTTGAGTATGCTAAGCCTAACAGTGCATTGGAGCATTTAAACAGCTGTAACCCCAGCTGTAACCACCTGCTCACATGTTTAAATTTAAGTATGAAATTAAGTCCTCAGGTGCATCAGGTTTGATGGGTTCAGTCACAGAGCTGAACCTTATGTTTTCCTCTGACATCCTGAGGTGCTGCTCAGTGCAGAGCCACATCCATGCAGCACTGAATTTTCCAGAGCAAGGCCTAAAACGCAGCATTTTTTGTGATTTTAACCAATGTGGGGGAACTCTGTGCCTTCTGTGTCCTCGAGTGATAACATTTAATTTCAGTAAAACCAAATGTAATTCTGGCAGACACACCCACCTGCCGATCAGCACATTAACAAGTCTGTGAATTATCAATTCATCTTTCCAGTCCCCTGTTGAATAATTCCCCTTGCTCTTCAAACCCAGGCACTCCCCAAATTAAACCAGATTTCCCACACTACTGTTGCAATAACTTTAACATACATCCTAGATTGCTTTTCAGTACAATGGTCTGTTCCTTGTAGCAGAGGAGAAAATACAGCCTGWAATATAAATTTGGAAATGAATGGAGTCCAAGTAATTATAAAACCTGATATTGGAATATATTACAGCTATGAAAAGYATGCCAGAGAAATTGGAATAAATCGAAAACTTGTAGGAGAGAGGATATTAAAAGGACAGTACAGTGCAGGGATCAAATTTACTCATGTGAATATCTGAGCAAACTCAGAAGTGGCAGTGCTGCACATTCTAAATGGTTAAGAGAATTTTAACACAATATAATTGTGTCTCTCCCACAAAGCTCTCTAATTTTCTGGTTACAATAGCAGATGATTAGTGTCCCCTGAATATCAACATTTTCCCAGGCAAACTTGAAAAGGAGTGATTTGAGTTTCAGTATGTTACCCCTAACCCAGGCTTTCTTGCACATTTATCTTATCTAGTTGTTTTTCCTATCTGGATCATTTCTGAAAATTTCATAAGGAATTTATATTTTTGACATCTGGTCAAGATATTAATTTAAGCTTCTTAAAGTATGCTCCTCTACTGAAAATGCAAAATACAAAAGCAAAAATATTCAAGTACAAATTCTAAACCCACCTATTCTATCTTTTAAAAAATCCACTATCTTGCAAAGCATAAGTACCAAATACAAAATACAAAACACAAATACTAAACCTAATCTTCAGAAGTATGTATATAGTTTTATAGCACCTCCAAAACAACTGGAAATTGAATAAGACATTTAGATTAAAAAAGGTATTCTGGAAACCAATTGCTTAAGGGAAATTTTGGCTGGCATTATTTTTAATACCTTATAAATCTCTAAAAGGAATGGAAGATGAGAAATGTTTTGCAGATTTAAAGAAGCATCTGACTGCAGAAAAATAAGGGGYGACTTCACTATTGCCAGAACCTGCGTTGACTCCCTCCAGGGTTGGGTCCCAAGCAGTAGCAAGAGTGACTGCAAACTGCTTTAAAAGTTTCTTAAAATTCAGCTGAGAGCTTGRGCACAGAGCTCACAGCTGAGTTAGGTGAGATAAGGACCTGAAAATCTCTTTTGTGGACTTTCTGGACATGCTCCAAACACATGTGGCGTGAGCAGGCTCACCAGTTTAAAGCCAAGCAGATGCTGAGACATCCATGGGCCTGGGGACTGCAACAATCCTTTGGAAAGAGCTGTGGATGTTCAGGGAAAGAGCCGTGGTGCTCCAGCACCTGCCCRGCTGCAGAGATTGCAAGGAGAGCTGGAGAAGCTTGCTAAGAAATGCTTCCAGCAAAACTAAACAGAAAATATCATTGCAAGGAAAAAAAAGGAACACTTCAAACAGAGCCTAAAATGATTATTCTGCAAATAAGTGCTGCCTTCAATCCCAGTAAGAATATCTGTTTGCATGGAGCCAGCTGTGGAGCAGAACAGGGCAGAGAACCTTTGGGGTCACCCAGAGCAGCACAGCATGGTGTGTGAGAAATCTGCTCCCCTGTCCACTTCCCCTGTGACAATCCTACAAAGCGTCCCTCCATGTCCAGGGGACAGCTCAGCCTCACGGGGACCAGCTGGGGAGAGAAGGGCCCTCAGTCTCCCCTAGGCATTCCTTTGCCCTCATCCCCAGGTTTCCCAGGGCTGGMAACAGCCACAGCACAGCAAGGAACAATGGGTGGGCACCTTTCTGCCAGACAGCACTTGCCTGGCTCCTCTCCCAGGCCCAGGCTCCTTCCTCAGCACCCAGCAACTTCAGCAACAAAAAGGAGAGCACAGCACCCAGCAGCTTCAGCAACAAAAATGAGAACAGTTGGACAGTTGGACAGTTGTCCACAGTAGAGACCCATTTAAGGAATATTTTGCCAAGTTTCTTTGGGAAAAAAACAGGATGAAATGCAGACCATATGAGAAATTCCTACTTCCCTTAAGCCACTTTCATTCCTCAATTCAAGGAGCAGAAAGATTTGAGAACAGACGGGCTCCTCTGGAGGGAGCCAGGCTTTGAAGTTTGCAGTGTCTTTGAGCACAGTTTTAGCTCCAGCTCCTCCTTGCTGTCCCCTCTGGGAWCTCAGGAGAGGAGGATGCAGTGAGCCTTCCCTGGGTGCAGGTGATGCTGCAGGRCTGGGCCCCCAAACCTGGCTCTGTCCTGGGGAGGGGCTCTCAGGCTTGGCAGCCTTCTCCAGTGGCTGTGTGGTGATTCTTCCCTGCCATCACAAACAGCTCTGTTCTCCTGGGTAATGCCCACAACAGGAGGAGTTTTAGCACTGCTCAGCACTCTAAAGGACTGGGATTGTATTGATGCTACACTTCCTCTCCTCTACCAAAGCAGATGGTTTCATTTGTGAAACTGCCAGGAATGAAGGTTGAACTTTGTTAGGTGTTGGCAGGGGAGAGGCTGCCCCTGCTGTTCCCAGGGCCATCCCAAAGGGACCTGAAAGTCCACGCTGCCAACAGGGCATCCATGGGGCTCCAGGRGCCATTTACAGCAGATGCTCTGGTCTCAGACTCTGTAGCCATTCTCTGGACTCTCCAGTGCCTGTCCCAGAGCAGGGGCTGTTTGCCTGGCTCAGCTATTGGGGCTTCCCCTCTTGCCTTCCCTTGTGCCCCCATGTTCTCCTGTGTGTGTGGAGATGGTATTTTCATCCCATAATTGAAAAGTTTATGTTAGTATCTCCACTTTGTGCTGAAATGAGAAGTTTGACTATGGAAACTACAATTTGGTGGGTATTTAAATTTTACTGATACTCATGTGATCAGTAAAAATATGTACCTTTCAGGAATGCCTTCGTATTTCCATACCATAATCATAACTTACTTCAGATGGGCTGAGATTCATCACAAAGACTAAGGAAAAGATCATGCTGTTTCTACAGCTGCTGCCTTATGTCTCTGTTTTCCTCTAATGCCTGGCCATGTACCCCCCAAACTAGAAAAAGCTTCTCTTGTTAAGCAAGTGAAAATCTTGGGAGTGAGATATAGAAAGACACTGTGCACCTAATTTTTTATATTTGAGACACTTCCAAATGATTCTTATATTTTAATTTAGCAGGTCACTTACAAAGAAAAGAATATAAATTATTAACGGAAGAATGGATCTCTTTTTTTTCTTTATTACTCCCACTGGGCTCTGATCAGTGGAGTTACACCAGAGATGAACTGTACCACATGCAGGTTTTTTTACAGTCTACTTTGTACTAATCAAAATGTATAAACAACTTGTTAATCAAATTATTTCAGAAGTTGCATCCYAATGTTCAGTGATTGTTCTAACTCATTACTGCCAGGGCAGAATCAACTATCAGGTTCTTGTCTTTTTTGCTATTCTGAAAGTGTATGCACTTCTACAACATAGAGGAAAAGAATAATGTTCATGTATTCRCAGCAGAGATTTTGTGTCCTCAAATGTTACCTTTTCATGCTGGCATATGTTACAGCTCTTCAATAATCAGACCTTCAATTTGTGCTGGTAAAAGTATTGCCATGATTACTGGGGAAATATTTTTTGGAGATAAAAATCCATTCTGRAAGGCCACACTGTAGCTCTCAACTTACTGAACTCTGTGGGACTTAACTTAGGTCGTGTAACAAAATTTCTGGAAAATTCAGGTGGAAAAGGATCTGTCTGTTTGATATTACATATCTCCTTTCCCTTTCCATCTCTATAGTTAAAAATACTGAGTTTGTTTCTAATTATCTTTCATTAAGTTTGTATAATAAATTGGGCTTTTTAATTGCAGAAATAGAAATATGAAAAGCAATTTGAAACACAGAGTGATTCTTTCTACCATCAGAGGTAGAAGAYAATTATCACCAGACTAAAGTATTATTTGTAAAAGGCATCAGGAGAGGAACAGCTTTTCACAGTCACAAGTGGCAATTATACACTAACCTCCCCAGGAATCTCCATGGCCACTGAATGCTATCAATGCATCTGTGAAAAAAAATCCCCTTGTTAATGTGTTTCAGCATCTCTCATTAGCACTAAAATAGGTTATAACCTATTTACAAAATAAAACACTGGAAAAACACCAGCAAATYTACATACGCCAGAGCTGCCATGCAGAGGTTTGTAAAAGTCAAATGACTGAAAAGCTCACTACTGCTGTTTCCAGGTGAGCAGTGAAGGAAGCAGGTCCGTAGACAAGTTTTATTTGACAATTAGATGGTCTTTTCTGTGGAGTTTTTTTGTGTGGAGAAGCAGATAGCAATGCCTAAAATACCAAGTCATGTTTTACACTACTGYCCTAGGTGGAAGAAGATGATATTGGCAACAGGAAATATCCGTGAAAACCACTCTGGARTAGACACAAATTTTAGACGCTGCTCAGTGGGAAGACGGGTGGTTCAGAAAGTGCAGGGAAATATTACATTGCAAGAGTTGGTGCTGGCTAAGTAACGAAAAACATGCAGAAGCACATTCTGCAGTTATGAATCATCTTTCTATCACAACTATCATTTTTATTAGCTACAATACTAATTGAGTTTCTTTGCAGTTACTTCAGTTCATCTCATATTAGCGGAAGAGATATTAAATTGCGAATCAGAGCCTGTGGTGATCTCATGGAGGCAGGTTCATAATGAAGGAATAAAAATGCCCATTTCTGCAGCTATGCTTCACAAAGCTGCAGAGAGAATTTACTGGGATCTCACTCAATTTTCAGCATCTGAAGCAGACTGGTAAATGTTTACATGCCACAGGAAAATTAGGAAGAGTGGGAAGAAATATGATATATAGAAACCAGTTATGGTTCCCATCCTGCCCTGAGTTTATTAGAGCCTCCTTAGGACTGAGCTGTGGAACAGCAGGAGCAGTGCCCGTGCCCACTAAGCTGCCTTTTGTCACTCAAAGCCGTGCTGGCTGCATCCTCTGCTCACAGGGCTCACGAGCAGAGTTCCCTGCAAACGTGACATCACCCCACAAAGGGCTCAGTCAGAACAACAGGGCAGCACCAGTTTTTCTTTTCCACATGACCTGAGGGAACAGCAGCGCACGAATTCTGAGCAAAACAGTCTCCTCACTAGGTTTTTTCCATGTGAAAACCAGTTTGGCAAATACCTGTTGTGCCATGTCACAGTTATCAGTTATTAGCTGGCAAGTTTATCAGTTTTCAAATAATGAGGCAGCTCCACCAGAGCTCTGTAATAATGATCGAGTCTCTTCTTTTCTGTTTACTGTAAAATATTTTGTATGCATTTGTATATATTTAGTTGCTAAATTTCTGAAATTAAAAGGTTATCAGGAAATGCTATTAGTAATTGACTTTGGTGCTAGCAAATGGGAGTAGATATGAAATGTAAACACTGGAATATCCCCTGCTATCTGGAAGGATTTTGCATGCAGTGAGCTGTAAGGTTTGGCATGCCTGATATCCAAGATCAAAGTTTCCTGCCTGCAGGTCTGTCTGTTGTGGGCACAGCCAGGTTAATCACAAGGTTGGTTTATGCAGGTAAGGAGGAAAAGGGATTATGAGCTCCACTAATACCAAGTAGAGAAGGAACTAAACTTTACTTAGAGCTGTAAAATGTCATTGGTGCCACCAGGTGGACTGAACCAAGTGGCTGCCAGGGAGAGGCTGGGCATGAACAATTCTGTAAGCTGCAGAGGAGCAAGACACTGGCAGTGAGCTAGTTCAGAACAGGAGAGTCTCTATAAATGATGCAAGCAGCCAAAATCAATGAATCAAACTTATTCAGAAAGGGAGGAGAAAGCCCATGTGCTCACTCGTGTGTCTTTGGGGTTTTAGTAGAGTTTTATTTCCTGCAGAGCTATATGTTCTGTGTTCGGTTGTAGGATATGTTCTAAGGCCTCAAAGTCACACAGGCCTTACCACTTTCAGTTTGTGAAACTTCACCTGACACACATTTGCACAGAGCAATAATTGCTATTGACTCAAACTGTATCTTCTAGACCAGTGCTAGGAGCTGAAGCATTCAATACTCTCTCATGGTTTGCTGTGACAGATAATCCTCACGTGGAGGACCTGAGCTCTGTTTCCTCTTTGAAACAGGAAAAGAGCTTTGTTGATGGCAGTGGATGCTCAGCATTTTCCTGTTGTGTTTGAGAGAGCTCTCTCTCAACAATCCCATGCAGTGCTACAAGCTGGGGGCAGAGTGGCTGAAAAGCTGCTTGGCAGAAAAGGACCTGGGGGTGCTGCACTTGGGGGTGCTGAGCCTCTGTGTGCCCAGGAGGCCAAGACATTGAGGGGCTGGAGGAAGGCTGGAGAATGGCAAAAGAGCTGGTGAAGGGTCTGGAGGACAAGTCTCATGAGGAGCTGCCGAGTAGTCTGGAGAAGAGAAGCCTCAAGAGGACTTTTCCACCCTCTACAGCTCCCAAAAGGAGGTGTAGAGGGTGGGGTCAGTCTCCTCTCCCAGGCAGATGGTGACAGGAAGAGAGGACACAGCCTTAGATTGCACCAGATGAGGTTTATGTTGGACACCAGGAAGAATTTCTTCACAGAAAGGGTGATTAAGCATTAGAATGGGCTGCCCATGGAGGTGATGAAGTCACTGTCCCTGAAGGTGTTCATGAAACAGCTGGACATGGCACTTAGTGTCATGGTCTKGTTGACAAGGTGRTGACTGGTCAAAGGTTGGACTCAAGGACCTCAGACTTCTTTTCCAGCCTTAATGATTCTATGACTCCTAGAYATCAAACATATTTTTCCTGGGAGGTTATATATATATTTACTCCTCATTCAGAGTAAATCATCTCTCTTTCCTTTTTGATAAATTTAACCACAGCAATCTCTTTAACTTGATGTTGTTAGGCTTATTTTCCAGCCTCTAATCATATTTGAAGGCTTTYTTGACAGCCACTTGATTTTTTTCAGTGTTTGTTGCTTGTTCACTGATTGTCCTAGGACTATTTACACATATCTGATGAATTTATAAAGAGAAAGTGCCTTCTCAGCTTCYATTCTCATAGACTGAAGGAGCTGAACTCCCATCTTCTGAAGCAGACTTGCCACTCCTCCATCCTACCAGCCTTTTCCTGCAGCCAGTCAATACAGAAATCCCCTTTCTTGATGAGGAGAGGCCAGAAATAGGCAAATACCTTTTATTCATCATCTTTCCCCCCATGTCAGTGATTTTTCCTACAGAAGTCTCTGTGGATTTTTGGGTTTGGTTTGTTTTGTTTTTCCAGGAGCTGCTAAATACTAACATTTGTGTTTCTGTGCCACATAATTATTTTCCAGTCTGAACTTTGCAGTGTTCCAGTATCTTTGGCAGCAAATAAGTTCTGGAATATTGAAGGAATGTCTTTTCAGTCGTTCCCTTGTTGTCCATATCTGGTACCTGGTGCACAGTGATAACTGGCGATCCAAGCGCGCTGCCTGTGCCAGAGCCCTGCTGCGCTTCAGACGGATGTGCTTGAGAATGACTGGGACAGAACAGCGTTCTGCAGGGACCTGAAAAACCCCTCTTCAGCTGCCATTTGTAGCTAAATAGAGACACATCCACACCTCCAAAAGAATACCTCATAGTCTATTTATTCTCTCTCTCAGAAACCATAAACTAATTATTGCTGTTTAACTCTGGTTATTCACTGAAAAAGGGCTCATTTACTCAAGGACTGAAAACCTCAAGTCACCTCAGAAGTCTAAAGATCGAGCTCAGTGCTCCTCTGAGACAAAAAGAAACCTCTTTCTTAGGGATCAGCACCACTGAAAAAATACATAGGAAGTTTATTCCTTGCAATAGCTTTTTGCCAGCCCTCCGCATTTGAAGACAGTCAACTTGTTATTCAGGAAACTGGTGTCGTGGGATGTGCCTGCTGGATAACCAAGGTCATTCTGAAATGTGTGYTTCCGATTGAGGCACACTAAAGCCCCCGTGGTGCAAAGCTGAGATCSTTTAGTGTGTCTTCACAGAGTGCACACATAAAGGAATCAGTTTGGCTTTCGGGCTCCCTGTATTTAACTCACTGGTTGCTACTTACCCAAACAATAMGAGCATCAGCCATCAAATGATTGCTGCATTCAGCTGTATTTCATTGAAGTGAAATTGAAAGTCCTGACAAAGAAAGGGGAGAGACAAGATCTTGTTTTATCATTTTGTTGACTTTCCCCTTCTAAAGAAAAAGAATAAATTGTAATTAATAAAATAAAGCAGTTCTTCAAGTGAACACCTCCCTAGGTATTAACAGTAGACAAAATGTTATAAAGGCTGTCAGAATAATGGAAATCTTATTAAAGAAATAGAAAAAATGGCATCTTATATGACTCAAAGTCTCAGACTTCTGTTGCAAATTGATGCCTAAGGAGTCATGCTCAGCAAGCAGGGCATAGTTCTGTATCCGTGTTTTCAAATATCCTACAGTACAACTTTGAAAGAACCCCTGCTGTGTAACATCTAGGCTGGGTGCAAGACCAGCCACTGAGATCAATACAGACACTCAGAACCCTGCAATACTTTTAGGCCATTACAGCAATTCTAAAATCAATGGAGTATTTAACAAGGTGCAAATGTAACTCCACTGAGACCAAAATAGTGAGCCAGCCACAACATGCTTGTGACAGATTTTTGCAGAAGCATTTTCAATTACTGTGTATTTCTGAAGGAGGGATAAACAGCAGCTTCCTTTGTGCCTGGCATCCTAAACAACACCCCAAGCCCRGCCCTCCCCACCCTGCAGCTGGAATGGTGCTGTACTAAGGCTGCTGTTCTTGAGCCAGCCCGGGTACCAAGCTGGTCCTGTCCTGCCCTGGGTCCTCAAAGCAGCTCACTGCCTRCTCCCAGCACCCAGGGTCACACCTCCAGTACACTCCCGGGAGCTTTAGCAGAGTTTAAAAAGAAATGTTCAGAGCAACCTCTCAGCTGCAGCCAATGAAACCCCCCTAGAGCAACCCATATAGGATATTCCTCAAAGGTCACTTCTGACAATGCAGACCAGTAAAGTACCCCTTCTTAACATCTACATAGAGCAGATGCCATGGCAGGAATATCGATGGAAAATTCTCTCTCTGCATRGAAATGTGTGACTTGCAATTGCAGCTGTTTGATCCCAAAGTGAGAAAAGGGACACGAGAACTCGAATGACGTTCCTGTAATCAATCACCTCGTTCRTCCAGTCTTAGGCAGTGACTAATGCCAACCCTCTACAACAAAGGCAGTATTAGAAGTTCCCATCCTGTCCATCACCCCTCACTGCATTTTTTTGCACCCAGTTGTGCAAAAATCTGTTGGAAAAATGTTCTAAACTGTATCACTCAAATGAGTGTGTTTTTWAAAACAAAAACAATTTTTTGAAAAAGGGCACCAACTATCCCTCAAAAATAATTTACCTTGATCCTRTTGCACAAATGGTTTGGATCATGGGCAACAGGCAATTGCATTTGTGAGAACAGCTGCAGGCAGGGTGTGAAAAGCTTTGGATCACAAGGGRAAATCAACATGGAACCATGGAACCTGAAAAACCACATTATGATCRTWGTCTTGGTCCCAAAGACCTCGCTTTGGAAGAGCTCATAAATCTGTTTTCTCTTCCATCCTGTTTAGCTGTTATAACAAGCTCTTGGAGGATGCCACTATGGTACAAATTTAGATGCCTGCACTACACTGATGGACTTGGGAAACCTTTGGTTCATGTACAGGAATCTTTATTAATTTTCCTAACCTATAGAATCTGTTGTTCCAAAGTTTTTTCTAGGATATAGCATTTGCACACAGGAATTTGAGACTGTAGAGAGAAAAGAAAAATTTCAAAAATAAAATTAGGGAGTCAGTCAAAAAGGTAGTTGCAGTTTGCAATGGTTACTTCATGCTTTTTACCTCAAGAATCATAAAATTATAGAATGGTGTGGGAGGAGGTATGAGCTCTTCCAAAGCGAGGTCTTTGGGACCAAGACAATGATCATAACACAAAGTTCATCTAGTTTCAACCCCCCTGCCATGGGCAGGGACTGCTTCCACTAAACCAAGGTACTCAGAGCCCCATCCAATCAATCCAATTGAACATTTGCAGGGATGAGCATCCTCAACCTCTCTGGGCAACCTGTTCCAGGSCCTCACCACCCTCACAGTAAAGAATTTCTTCCTAATATCTAATCTAAACCTGCCCTCTTTCAGTTTAGGGCCGTTCCCCCTTGTTCTCTCACTACCTGCCCTTGTGGAAAGAGCTGTCAGTAAAGCAGTGGGGTAAAAGGCCAAAGCACTTGGGCTCCATATCCCCCTTCCAGTCAATAGCTGAAGCTGTGGTGTTGAGCACAGCTTTCCTAGAGGGAGGTTTTCTTCTTTGTCACTCATCCATTTTGCTTCCCTCCTCTTCTTCCTCCTTCATCCTTGTCACTTTTTATCTGTTCCCTGAATTCTGCTTTGATTTGAGATGCCTTAAATTTACTCATCTAGTAATTTTTGGGGTTCARTCATCTCCTGGATAACATTAAATGCATCAGAGCTTTGTCTCTGAATGCTAAATCCCTCACAAAATAATCAGTAAATTGCTAGGAATCATGGAAGAGAGAGTGGATACCATCTTRTTTAAACCATGATGCCTCATAAAGCCATTCACTGGGCACCTGAACTCAGGGTTTTTTCAGGTGATGTTCTCAAGCCATTTTYGATGGGGTATGATGCTGCAGTCAGTACTCATTCAAGGCAATACTGAATTGTGGTCAAATTCTTTCAGTCTTGATTTCAAGAATCTGGAATTATCTACTGCCTGGCAATAATTAGACACAGCTCTGAAAAACAAGCTCTTTTTGCTTGGCTGCTAGTACTAAGTATCAGGATATTCTTAGCTCCTGGTATAAAGTATTCCGTTAAGACTGTTTTTATAACATGTATCAAGCTACAATTTTAATCAAATAGCTTTACAATYAAAAGACATACTTGGCCTTTTTTTATCTTGTGAACATTTGCGTGAAATTGGAGCCTTGCTCTGGTGTTTTTTTCTTTTACATAATTGAACCTTTCTGCAAATCCCTCTTAATTAAAATGTATAACAGCTTTTTATAAAAAGGAGCACAAATTAATCAAAAAAGTAACAGCCCAAATTGTCACWGAATTGTTGTTTCCTTGTCACCTAGTTAGAACTCTGGAAAGCAACACAGAGGTGCAGGTGACATTTCATTCTTCCCTGATGTCACCACACAGCGTTCCTCCTCCTATTTTCCATCAGAACAGCAGGATCAGAGCTCCTTTGGAGCATGAGTGTAATTTGCAGCACATTGATACCATCCTTTTACTGAATTATTGTTTTACCTGGTCTTTACCATTGAAGGTGTTTATGTCTGCATTAATGCAGCCCTTCTCTTCTCTACAGCCTATATATCATCTGTCAAAGGGATTTCTACCTAAATGGAAGAACACATAATCYACTTTCTAGGACAACAATTTGACTTTATCCCTAGTGATAGCACTACCCAATTTCAGAGAAAATTCATTTTTATTCTGTCATAGGCTTCAGCCTTCTCATACTTGCCTGTATAGTAGCAAGGTGCAGTAAGCCTATGACAAAATGTGAATTAATTTTTTGTGGCTGCAGGAAAAAAAACATGTGTGCTGTAGGCTGCAGTAATTGGGTGATCCTACTGGGACACTCTCATTGTCACTGCAGGATTTGAAGTGGCAGGTGTTYAGTTGTGATGCAGATTCATCCTCTCGTGCCTGTGCTGCCTAACAGCATGAAGGCAAATCCAAAGCTTCCAAAAGCCTGTAAAACTCTGAYAATCCTGCTAAGATTTATTGCAATGGCTCAAGAAAGAGATACAAGCAAGTCCTACAATCAGATTTTTTTCAAAAAGGAACTTTTTGTTTTTTAAAGATAAGCAAGCCCACTCTAAAGGAAGAAACCCTGTAATTCACCCTAAGTACTATCCAAGCAGAAACTAATTCCTTTCAGATGCAGGGTCAAGCTTTACGTGGAATCATCTTGACCTATAATCAGTTTGATTATGAATAAACATATGTACTCCCATGGAGTGAAGATAAAATATGATCAYTAACACATCTAGTCCAGCTCTCTTGGAGCTCTGTGTTAAGGCTGTCACTGATTTTGATGRGATTTGGATGTAATTCTGTCATTCAACACAGGTGCTTTTATTCAGGACATTTTGGTTCTCTCAGTGTCAGAAAAAAATGCAGCCCACATCATCAGGAGAGACCAGAAAAGTGTGGTAGTTCTCAAARTTAAGCTACAAAATCTTTTTAGAAAGAGTGTTACCTCCAAATGAGTCCTTCTTTGCTCGTGGTGAACACTAGTACAAGTGCTGGCTTGAATTGGAAAAGGGTTTTCAGCACAGCTGGAAAAAGCAGGGAGGGATCTTGTGAARCTGGAGGTTTCTACTTTTGTCCTTCCATGAGTGGCACTTTGTTTAACATATGAATTCTGGGGCACTCATTGATGACAGCCATCACTAACCACTGGTTCCACTTCCTAAAGTGTAGGGAATAAAAATACATAATTGCATTTTGCAATGGTCAGTGCATTAACAAAAGAGTTCCCTAYTTCAGTGATTTCTATAACTACCAACAAAATGTCCCAAATTGCTCTTTCTCAGACACAGCAGCTATAAAACTGAATTCATTTCACAGCGCTGAGATCCATGGGCTCAGTTCTTCTTGGTGCATGACAAACAGGGCCATAAAAAAATTTAAATCATATTTCTGATTGTTAGAGCCTTGGCAAAGATGTAAAGAAAGAAGAAAATATCGCTTTTCATGACTTAAAGTATTTGAATTTCARCTTCTGACTGGAACAGCAGATAGAKGGAAGTAGCAGCTTTGAGGCAAGGCTAGAAGCAGCTGTTTAAACCAGATCGAATAAGATAGTCATACCAATCCACTCTAACCATTACAACATTGGACAGTAGATCAATGGCTGAGAATAACTTTGCCACTCTGTACAGCCTGTTGATAATTTTCTGTTTCACAAAGTTTGTGTCAGAAAACAGTCTGAAAATGAAAGCAAAATTCCTTGTGGAAAAAAGTCAATATCAATGATTCTTTGCACTAAGCAGAAGGGAGGACCCTATAGACTCTTGTCARACTGGATTCCACTGGAATATTTGTGGTTTTCAGAAGGCTCATCCTCAGCCCCAGCAGGACAGACTCCTTGAGGCTGTGCCCCACCATCAGTCCCTACACTCCATGTGAGCCTGGGGAARGGGGAATGATGGGGATCCCAGGCTGGGCAGATCCCTGGCTGCCACCCAGGACAGTCTGTGAGATCAGTGCAATGCCAGGTCCTGGTGGCACTGACACCTCCTGTTCCTTCCTCCTTCCCACTCTGCAGCTGCATGTCAGACACTTCCTCACTTGGTGTTGGCCACCAAGGATCATTTTTTCTCTAGGAGTTCAGGTTGGCTGGACAGAAGCCTGTTCTTCTGTCCTAAGGATAATCATCCAAAAATGATGGAGCCTTGCAATGTTGCCAGTTTCTCTGAAACTGCCTTTAGGAAAGCCAAGGAAAAGCCAAAGGCAAATCTGTGAACCAAATTCAAGGAGAGCAGCCACGTTATCTGTGGAAACAGTTGGACAGAAATGAAGRGAAACGAAGCATGCTTCACACGTGACTGCTCCACTGGCGTGGTCCAGCTGAGAAATTGCCAGCCACTCCCAGCCCTTCTGTTGAGGACACTTTCATCCAACCTTGTGTCCTCCATTTGTACTCATAGAAGAGGATGGGATTGAAGGGTGGCCTCATTTGCTTTACCACCCAGTTCCACCCTGGGTATAAGTCACATTCAGAACTCTCCCTGATTTTTTTTATTACCTCAAGCAGAAACCCTAACCCTAACTCTAGGTCCCTCACACAAAGTCACTGCATGTTGCAACCACTTTACCCCAGCAGAGCCCAGCGCCACTTTTGATTGGCCATTGCTGACCAGAAGCAACCATGCCCACAATAAACCTTAGCAGAGTTTTAACTTATCATAATGACTTTTCCAGGGATGTTATGTAAAGGCAGGAATCACCTTTTTCACAGGTAGACCTTAAGATCTGCATGTGCACCCACCTTGTTGATTATGTTTAATAGGATGYCACAACCAGATACATGCATCAGTTTAGGTAGGATGGCAGCCAGCTCTGAGAAGGGAATGAATTTGGGATTCTCATCCTCTTTCCTAAAAGCTTGACTTTAAAGGTTCACTTTGAGGACAATCAGCTGGATAGCAGGATGGCAGTTAAATTTTTTGGACTMTGAAAGCAGACACTCGCAGGTTGGGTTTCCTAGGAAGCACCTGTCAAACCACACATGGTTATAAGAGATGCACAAGGCACAAAGACAGCAAATCYGTAGCCAAGCTGTCTGAAGCAACTGAGAGAAGAAAAACTTTCAGTCATCCAGGCTGTGAAATAATAGTTTTCACAAGGTACAGTAATACCTACGTTGTTTGCTACTGAAAAATTATATTTACAGTCTGTTGAGATGAAATAATGCACTTTAATCTATGAAATTTAGAAAAGCTGAAGGGTTGCATTTTAGATAGAATTCTCTATTGTGTGAAAGTTTTTACTGCAGACTATAAGAACAGCAGTAAATGTAGTCCCTCTTCAGAGCCTGAAAGCTAAAGTGGCAGTGCTGACATATGAAATAGTGAATAATACAATTAAAGTAGTCTGCTTTCCTTCTAATATGAGCTTGGAGATGTCAGTGCTAGTACTCTTCAGAGTAATAACATTGTGCATTATTAAAGACAAGATCTCAACAGCTGTTTAATGTTAATACAAGACCCCTGAACACATTCTGAGAGGCTCCATGTCAGTCCAATATAGGCACTGCAATTTTAACTTAGAATACAATTATGACCTTCTCTTGCACTCTGAAAGTTTATTTCCTGTTTTGTCAGGCAACCATTCATCTCAAAAAAAAAAAAAAAATTGAATGTTCAGAAAAAAAAAACACATAAAAGCTACCCACAATTCTCCATATCCTTAATTTTAAGAAAAAGAAAGTTACTCTAGAGTCAGCCAGATCTCTGCCCCCTTCCTAGAGTCTTGGCATTCACGCCTCGTCTTCATTTTTGCCTTGAGTAGAATTCCACTGTTCCTGTTTTCCAAGACCGAGCAATGCTGGCAGCAGCTGTGATTCGTAAAGAGCCTCATGCAGGATCTGAGTTTAAATCCTCGCTGTTCACACACTGTGTGCTAGCATATGTTATAAGCAACTATAAATTGTGTACAGATGTGTTCCGGAGTTCCAGTGAAGCCAAGCTAACAACACTGAATAACAGCTCGTGTGCTTTGTAATTATACATAATGAATGTGCTGTCATAGAACAGAGTCCATCTCTGTGGCAGGATTTATCCACTGGCTCTGGAAGCAAGGAGTAAGAATTACAGCGTGAATTTTTAAGCAAGATTTTTAAAATAAGATATGCAAACCAGAGCRAGGCAGCAGATTTCCAGGGAACGTTTTATGTAAGAGATTCTGATTAAATAAGCACACAAGCCAGGACTTAAAAAAACAAAAAAAAAGATTTGTTTAGAATATTTTTTGAAAATCTAAAGACAAAAAACATTTACATATAAGTAAAAAGTATGCAAACATTGTCCTAGTTGGAAAAGCAAAGTGCCAATAAACAGGAAATAGAGGGAAGCAYAGCAAAGGAATGGGGAAGGGGGGAGGAAGAGGGCAGGCTGCTGTCAGAGAAAGGCACTGTAATGACCAGGAAGAGCAGGGCTGAAGGGAGATGAGCATCCTTAAAGTACCTTTTATATTCTCTGCTGTACTCAAAACTGATGATTTTCATCAAGAGAAGACTGCTTTCTCTAAGTTAGAGTTTGAAYAAGAAATGCAGGGAATATTGACCATGTTTGTTGTGAGGAGAAGGCAGCCCATCTTTGCTCACAGACCAGATGTGCCCATTCCATGAGTCCAACAGAACAGCAGCACTGCTTTTCTTCTCTGCTGACCAGCAGCAAACACCAAGCAGATACAGAAAGCCTGACTAGAAGAAATAATTCTTTTGTGGACAAAGCAGTAGAGGAAAAAGAAAGGCCCAAACACAATATCAAAATGTGAGCATAGGTTAGCTAGTAACTGGCAGATGATCAGACCTCTGTGGCCTCTCCTACTGAGATCCTCAGGAAAGACATCTCAGCATGTGTTTTAAGCTAATCTAAATCAATCTTGCTCTGGTCCCACTATCCTGCCCATTTCCAGCTTTTTGTGCCCTTSTCTGTGACTTTAGCACAGGCAATTATCTGATTGCATAGTGAAGTGGTTCATGGAGCTGGAAAAACTGAAAGCTTACCATGAAATAAAATAATTAGCTTTCARCAAGGTGAGTTCCCTGGATGGGATCCACGTGAAACCAGAGAGAGGCCAGGGCTAATGCAAGAGTGGGGATGGAGGTTATGGTGCAGCCTTGGCCCACAGGGAATGTGCAGGTTACAGCCACCAAATCTTAGATTATCTTGTGCTGCCGTGGAAGCACACCCTGATGTCTCTCTGAAAATATCACAGCTTGTTTGCAAATCCATAGATAAAATTTTGCCTCTTCTGGCTAATAGAGAGAGAGAGSCCTTTTCTTAATAAACTAAGACATTTTGTGGTTCCTCTACCCCAGGTTGCTTTCCTGATTGAAAGAGGGCTTGTAGGTTTAATGAGAGTACTCTCCAGTAGACAGTAGCAGCAAATCATTAGTGAACAGCATCAGCTCTGAYAGGGACACAGCTTTCAAGATTCATCCTGTGTTTGAAGGTGATTTGCTACATCAAAGCTGAGAAAATACATTAATAAGGCAAAGTCCAAAACTTTGATTATATCTTGCATTTTTTTTTATTCTGCTTACCTTTTGGTATAGATCTTCTTTCTGCTTSTATTACACATTCCAGTGCATTTCTCTATATGCATAGTATTTGCATCATTTGTCAGAGAACCTGAAAACCTGAATGATGATCAGACTGTGCAGGAAAGGGTCTGTTAACAGAAAACATAGGCAGTTAAATCACATCAAATTAAATCAGCAACATTCTTATCCCTGAAGCATGGCATCTTGTTATTTATGGACTATTTATTCTTGACTCTTTGGTCTCCTTATATCTCATGAGCCTGATTARCCACATATTTGATGGTTTTGTTTCCTCCTCTCTGAAATTCCTTGGATTAATCCATGCAGGTCAATTTGCTAACCCACTTTGTCCAGACTTGTGATACTGCYTGGTACCCTCAGAGTCTACCTTACAGTGTTGATATAGCTTAACACTGGCTGGTCTCCAGCCTTTCTCTGCCACAAACAAAAAGATGAATACTCCTGTCCCTTATCTGGGAGGGACAGATGCAGCTGTACTTCCTAGCTCAATTTTAACTGCATATTTCTGAAAGATTAAGTGCTATGTAGAAATTCAAAGTGAATCTTYTGAAAACATATCTGTGGGAAACATGTAAAAGCACAGAACTAACACTAGAAATGGCTGTGGCTCAAAAATCCCAGGTAGCATTAGATAAACTGTCAATGAGCAACACAGATTTCTGCTATTTTATTGTCCTACTGCCTTTTATTGCATTAGATGCTGTACTATTTCCTTGAGCTTTCTCTTAAGGCAGACTATATCTGACCCATTCCTGATTTTCTGGAAGAACTGGTTTGAGTTACATGACATTAAGTCCCATAATGATGATGATAAGAGGCAGAAAACTCTCATACCATGTAAGCAGTTTTTTTGGCCAGGATGAACTGCAGTAGAGGAAGAGGATTTGGTGACAAGTTACGACTAGAGGAATTTTTGCAATGGAWAACATTTCATCTGAATGTCTTAAACTTCACCCTAAAGGATGTCCCAGTGTTGGGCAATGGAGTTCAGTGGTAATGGTGCAGGACTTCACCAAGGACCTGCCATCAGCTTTCAGCCCAGAGTCACTAAGATAGACCTGGTATCAAGTACAGCATCCAGAGTGACCTGGTAAAAAGAAAATATGGTAAGAAAGAAAATAAAAAGGTAGYACATATAGAATAACCCTGGTCACAACAACAAAACAGCTGTTGTTACTGGCTGTAGCCATTTTAATAATTTTCAGGGACAGGCAGCACAAGAGGAGTTGCTCCATCCCAAAAGGCATGTGTTGTTACATCAAAGAGCAGCTAACTACATTGTTAGAACTTCAGCTGTTAAGACTTAACATGCTCCACTGCATTCCCAACACAGCTTTCCCTACTTTACAGATAAGGAATTCGTTTAGCAATTAAATTATTTCCATCAAATGCTCCCACTTTGAGCTATGTTAGTTGTCCTTTTGTTGCTTTATTGACCCCCTTTTCCAGGCCATTGCATTTCCAAACAGCAGKGTTGAGAAGCATTATCCCATTAAGGAAACAATTAGTTTGCAGATTTTCATTTATCTGGGGCTTTATTGGGGCCTTACTGGTATCTGGTTGCATTTCTTCATCTGTTAGTTTGCTTCAGCAGGTTTTGTATGTCTTTGCTGCCATTTTAATGGGTTGCTTTGGTTTTTTAGGAGAAGCACTACTCCAGATGCTAAGACCAGCTACTAGACCACATTGTTCTGACATGCAATGCAGCAGCTCCAGAGCTTCCCAGCTTCCAGAGGCAGGGACAGAACTACCTGGAAGTTTTTGCTGGGGGGGGATGATTCTCTTGCCTAAGGACAAGTGAGTTCAAACTGGAAAAGGTGATACAAGCACCACAGCTGAACTTTCAGAGGTCAGTCTTGTGTCAAGGATTTTGGCATGGTCTCCCCATTGCAGAAGGGAGACATTGTCACCCTGTGCAAAAAATGAGGCAGGAGCATGACTCTGCTTTTCTCCTTCATGRTACCATTGGCCAAAATCTGTCCTTGTAAGGAAGAAACTACAGACACTCTAATTGGGATTCATCCCTGCACGATGCACGTTTTGTCTCCTTCCGTTTCAATATTGAACCAAGTTGCAGAGACAAATTCTGGCCCCATGGTATTACTCAAGGTGAACAGCTGAAGCGTTCAGATAGTCATTTTCTGAATCAGCTTGCAGAGGCTAAGTAGCTAGATTAGAAGAATAGAGGTGGGAGAGCGATAAATCCCATGATCAGAGGCATTTACAACAAGCTATGAGACTCTGCTTTGTGCTGTTTGTTGCTTTAGGCTGGGATTTTTAAATCCCAGTCTTTGTTGTTTTCCCAGCTTTGTTTGCTCAAGGCAAAGTGATTGTTGAATGCCTTACACAGAGGCCCCTAATTCTGRCTGGGACAGCCTGCAATTTAAAACTTTAATGAGACACAGGACCAGGATGGGGAGATATGTCTCTCCAGTCTTACTGCTGCTGGTATTTCACTAATTTTACCATATGGTCCATGTCTTCATATGCTATTTTTCTCTGGTTTCAGCCCATATACTAAAGCACAGCGCAATGTACACTGAAGGCCACATTTTSCCAGATTTGTTCTTCCCCTTAAGATGTGTCCTGTCAGATCTGACCAGCCCCCAAACAGCCACAGAAACCATGCMCATGATTTTCCTGGTTCTGAAGGCAGCATCATGGCTGGTTAAGCAAATTTCTTTTGACTGGCCTGACTGAAGGGAAGCGAGTAATATCTGAATCCTGGCTTGTAATGTAACTATCCCTGTCTGGCATAAGCTCCTGGACTGCGGCTATTTTTGCTATTCCTGTGTTCCAGCTGGAAACTCGATTGCTAAAGTCGGCTTTTGCATCTCAGTAAAAAAGAGTTACTGCTGCGGAGCCGAGCGTGGCTCAGGCTCTGCAATTGTAGGAAAGATGCGCCCTCCCGTGCACCAGCTCGGAAGTGTTTGCAGAGACAGCATTTGGACATGAAAACTCTCTAGAGAGATGGAGGTTTGGGGTTTTGTTGGTTTTGTTTTTTGGTTTTTTTTTTACAAAATTTTGTCAAATAGCATCTCTGCCAAAACTGTCGATCAATCTGCCGAAATTTATTGATAAAAATTTAATTTGGAAAAAATGGAGTTTAGACTTGCAAAACAGAAATAAAAAAAAGTGGGTTTGGGTCTTCCCCRCATGGCTTATTTTACTTATGCAGAGAACCCAAATCAGAAGAAACAAGAAAACAAGAAAAACTCCCCGGGAGTTTTTAGATACTCCCAAAGAGGGTCTAATAAGATTTTATACATTCACATTTCATAACACCAGTAAAACTCCTGTCAAATAGAGCAGGGTAAAGAAAGAAATATTTCAAGGTGACAGTCACTTTGCAAGTACTTCTTTGAAGAAGTGCAGCACCAGCTGTACATTTTAATTTCCGGGAACCAGCAGAGTTTAGCTAGAACCACTGAGAAATCTTTTACATTTTACTTACTTTCATTTTGATAYCATTATTGTTGCACCAATTCAGCACAAAACATCGAATTGAAATAGTGGCCATCAGTATCTGTATATAACAATGGAAATTACCGTGTTCCTCAAGAGTCTGTGCTTCTTCCTAAGGTATGACAGCATATTATTAAATTGTGAAGTATCCACATTAAAGACCTGTAATACAAGAATCCCTAAACTGCCCAAGAGATGTTCGCTGTTGACAAGGAAAAGGTCCTGAAGATCATTCTATTCCAAGTAGCAGAAGRGTTATGTCAGATATTCGTTTATATTTGCCCTCAGCAATGGCATGGAGTAGGAAGGGGAGGAGTTCCTATTRCCCATTCTCATGGAGCTGACCAATCCATCTCAGCTCCTGGCACATCTTCCCCAGTGACTGGGAGCAGGACAGAGGCTGGAGGCTGTCTCTGCATCTTTGTCTCGTCGTGGTCCCTGGAAGCAATTAAAAAGATCATCTGAGCAATGCAGGCTGTTTGAAGGTGGCTACTGKGAATAATTCCTTTCGATGACAACATGGATGCTTCAAAAATATTCTTTGCCTTTCCTCTTTCTTTATCCTGCTATCCAACACAATTAAATGTTCAGTATCTTTACTTGGTTGGAGATGTACTGGACTGCTTTCCTGTCAACAGATTATCCAGTCAGATTAATTTTTGTCTATTCTTTTTTCCTTTTTTCTTCTACAAAAAGGAGCRGTATTTCTGTCTTTGGATAGTTTTCAGGCTATTCCTCTTCATCTCCTGTTGTAGGTAGGGAAATTCCAGATGTATTTTGTTTCCATTGATCTATTTTGCCTAGTCACCATAAATTTCAATGTTCTTCCTCTGCTGCATTTGTTCCGTCAGTTGTCTTAACTGGCAGTTTCTTTAATAGCCCTTGTACGTATGAGATTTTCATAGCTTTGAGCTACTTCATTTCTCTGGAGAGAAAATTAATTTGCACTTTAAACATAAGCAACACTTAGTCCCCATTCAGGCACTGGCAGCTCTTGTGCTGTGGGCTGCCTCAGATCTGTCAGGTTTGTTGTTGGTTTTTCTACCCGAATTTGTTTCTTTCCTTTAATAAAAGAGAATCTTGTTACTGGAACCTGGTTTCAGATCCTGAAATGACACTTTCTTTCACTCAGGCCAACCAAGAAAAGAAACCTACCAATTATTTCTGAAGTTTAAATCACTTCCTTTTCAATAAGCCAGAAGCTGATGCTGTGTCATTTTCTCATTCTGTAGCTCCTGTTAGTGTGCCTTAAATACTAGAGGGGGGAAAAAAAGCTTATAAACATGACTACATAAAAGTGGAGATTGATGTTTGTGCCATTACTAAATTCTCAAATATATTTATTGTATACAATATAAAGTAACCATATAATATGACAGATTAGGAAGATTCTTTTACACTTCTTTCAGGAAGTTTTAACACCTAGGGCCCAAAATCTGATATGACAAAAAATTTGAGAGTACACACAACTGTTTTGCAGGGTTGTTTTTTGAACTGAGTATAAAAACTAGCTGCTAGTATTTATTAGCTTCCAAGAGATTGTCCAAGATATGTGCTGGCCCTCAGGATTCCAAAATGATGCTGTTTGAAACCAAACTTCTATTTTTGGGGGCTGTATCAATCCATAGATATCATTTATAGGCAGCTTGGATGATTCCATGGTATTTTACCAATTATAGCATCTATTCCCTCTAACACCATTTTCCTCCAACCATTTCTGGTATTTCCTGTTAGAGGAAATTTGGGTTTGCCCTGCCTATTATAAAGGATTCTAACAAAATCTACATWAAAAGCCCAGAGCAGTCTGAGGAACTGAAGCAATAATTCAGAATGAAAAGAGGCATCTTCACAATGCTCCTGCTCAATAAAACTTGATGTATTTTCCCCTAGCTCTACTTGATAATTTGAAATTAAGAGAGTGCTGTCCAGTGCTGTCTTACAGAAACTTTCTACACCAATACTTCACAAGAACGTYGTATAAAATGTAATCAGTTCATGCAAGCAGCAAGACAAAGGATTGATGCTATTAATTTAGGTGAGGAACAACAATTTAAAGGGGACTGGTTGAGCTTTGATACAGAGATGAGTCTCTAAACTAAAGAGAGGACATTGAAAGTTGCCATTTCTGAAGCCGAGTTTGCCTTTGATCCTGACATAGTAAAAAAATACAATCCCRTTCATAAAAATGAATGCAAAGTTTAAAAAAAACTTTGAAGAGTTGTCTAACCTCTAATATGCAAACACTGTGTGTCACCTTCTGTCATAAGCAAGTACTTCTCAGATTGCTGTTGGGTTCATTCCAAAATTCAGCAACAGCCTCTGTTTCTTCCATTGCTAATGCTGGTGCTTGATCTCAGTGTACTTCAGCAATGGTTTCACAACAATGAATTTATTTTGTTTATCCCGTGGGCTGATGACACATTACTGGTAGGTTACTAATTTGGGGGGTTGTTTACTTTTGTTTTATTAAAGAACACATTCGGTCAGGACACCATCAGGTCATTTTGTTGCTGACATATTGTGTTCCAGAGMAACATGCAGGTATATGAAGCAAATGTATTTCACACTAATTTGTGGATTGGAAATCTGGTCAGCTAAGCAGGGCCTCCTCTGGACATTAGTCAAGTCCTCCATCCCTGTCAGATTCACCATCCCAGCCAACACTCCCTGTAGTGCCCGCACATTCCATTCTTTGTGGCAGGATCTTCATCTTCCTTACTGTCTGGAAAACAGATTATACAGTTTGGATGCTACTTAAACAGGAAGAGTAAACCATACCATTACTATTCCTTTTGGTTAGACAGAATGGGATTTTCTGTCCTATACATTTTACTTAGCAGCCCATAACGTTTATTTACATAACAAGTGGTAGGAAGAAGATCACAGTGCAGATTCCRTTTTAAAATGGAGTAATTTGTCAACATTTGTTTTTCCACTCATTTCAATTTGCATGCAAGGATATTAAGTTTTATCTCTGGCTGTGCTACAGGGCTATAGTTTATTCACAGCAGGAGAGAGAGCAAATATAAACAGCAGCTAATGGGCTGAGCCACCATCGAGCTGGAACTGAAGCTTACCTCAGGTTGATGTCACAGCACAGTAGCTGCAGCAAACACACCAATGTGAGCTGCAGATTATAACTTGTTTGGCCCATAAGAATGAATATAAGATTTTAAATTCAAGTGTGCATTTGAAGAATGCATCTGAGACAGCTTATGATTCTAATTTATGTACAGAAATGCTTTTTCAAACTACAATTGGTAGCAGGCACTTCAAAATACCAAACTGGCTATGTTGACATCTCTCCATAGCTTTGTCCTCTGGGCTCCTTTAGTGTCAGTGGAGAGACAGAGAATGTTTTGGGTGTCACTCACTTAGGATAACAGACTCATAGGATGATTTAGGATGGAAGGCACCTTGAAGATAATCTAGATCCAAGCCCTSTGCCATCAGCAGGGACACCTTCCAAAAGACCACATYGCTGAATGCCTCATCCAGCCTGGCCTTGAGCATTTACAAGGAGGAGGCCTCCAGAGCTTCTCTAAGGAAACTGTTCCAGTGTCTCACCACCCTCACAGCAAAGAATTTCTTCTATATAGCTAACCTATTTTTCCCCTCTTTCAGTTTGAACCCATTTCTCCTTGTCCTGTTGCTACAGTTCCTGATGAAGMGTTCCTCTCCAGCTCAGATCCTGGAAGGTTGCTACGAGGCTTCCACACAACCTTCTTCAGGCTGAACAGCCCCAGCTCTCTCAGTCTATGTTCATAGTGGAGCTGTTCTCTCATACATTTCATGGCCTCCTCTGGACTTGCTCCAAAAGTTCCATGTCCTTCTTATGTGCCTCCAACATAAGAGGAGGCACCAGGACCTGGTTCTGGCACTTGGCACAGTCCAGRGGTTTATTCAGAGGCAGAAACACCTGGAAGGGTCTGAGATCAGCTCAGCTGATCAGWGCCTGGTGCAGATAACACCAAGGTTGTGGCTCAGTCCCATTCCCATAAGAGCTGGACTTCCAAGATCCTCAGGGTTCCCTTCCAACTGAGAACATTCTGTGATCTGGAAATAAAGACCTGATTCTCTCTATTGGCTACAAAATGAGTGTGAGCAAAGATCTGATGTCTCTCCATTTCTGACACACTGTGATATTGAAGAGGTAATAACTTGCATAAATAAGCAAAGTTACTATTTAACACTAAATAATATGCTGTCCACTGACATCCCCCTGTCAGGACAAAYATTTGTGTTTACTACTTTTCATGGGGAATGCTTACTGGATTTGGGAAACCTTTGCTGGCTACAAGTGCTTTTAGCTTAAATTGAATAATATTAAATAGGCATGTTATATAAAAATATATTTTATTTTCAGAGCATTTAATAATGAACATAAGTTTTCAAAACAACAGGTGTCTTGGATGAGGACAGACTTTTTTCTTATTATTGTTTCATGGACAACAGAAATAATATTATCCAGCATGACTTGAATTATTTGGAGTAGCTATTACAACCCAGAGGATGACTGCACATRCAACAACAGGCTGGCCCTTCCCATCAAAACATTCACATAAAGTTTCTTTGCTCAGAATGCTGTTTCACCTCCTGAATGTGAAGAAGTCTGATGCCCTGCATTTGATGACAGTGATGGAGAGAAAAGCACTTCTTTTTAAAGTCTATATAGAACTTTTCACCGCTGCAATAATAGTAAAATATCTGGGGGAAAATATAACAGTGAAAATTGTCTTTACTGATATRCCAACTTTATTCATTTCTGAATGCAAAAGTTGAATTATTTATTTGCATGAGGCAATTTATTCYATACAGTTGCAGCAAATTCTTGTTGCTGCCTTAGGAAAAAATTTTACTTGATCAGGTAAGTATAGGACTCAATTTCTTTCTCGAGATATATAGTTTATTGTTAACTACAGTCTGAAAGTGCTTCTATGAGCACAGCTTTGAGCTGGAGCTACAGACCTATTTTTTGACCACAAGTAATGAAAAATTACCAAGTCTGTTCACTGATTGAATGACATTTGCTGAGCAAGATAGCCATCTATTGATAAGCCTGTAAGCTGTCATTGCAGCTACGTATTTTGTATTTCTGMTGCTGCTAAAAGAGTGAACAGAATTGATCAAATGGGCTGGTAGCAGGAACTGTTCACTGGAAATCTCAGATCTTTCTGGAGGAAGATGGAAATGTATGAAAACACATAAGATGAATTTCAAAAAAAGCTCTATGTGAGAGATGCATCCTGAATTTGAGGGTGAAGTTGTCTAAATAGCCAAGAGGTGCATTTTCTCCTTTTTGAAAATCAGAAAAGAATGGGAGTAAAACTTCCCTATTCTTCCTGCCTGATTTTGTTGGTTTGGTTGTTTTTTGTTTTTTTTTTCTTCTACGGCTCTAAAATTCAGAATGCTCTTTTTCCCACGAGGAGGATCTCTGAGTAGGCACAGATAAGTGATGGTTGGATAAAAAATTTCTGGAATAAAGTGGATTGGGTCCACAAATCCAGATCTCACAGAAATGAAATCTTAGTTCTGAAGGATATACAACAAGAAAAACAGACAAATATGTATACTAAACCTTGATTGATTTTATAAAAAAGATAGACCAACAGATATTGCAGTAGAATTCTGCTAGAAATTTTGGCTGTTTGTGATTTACTGTACTAGAAATAAAATGAATACCTGTACTGTAGTTCAGATTTTAAGACTGTGCCTGGAGCAGAAGTTTCCAAGCACTTCCATCCATACTGGTTGTAATTTCAAACTTTCATTTCCTTGATGTGGATTCATTTTCTGTTCAATATGTGGAAGTCCAGTTGAAACAACTGTGCACTGTGCACATTAATCCTCCTTTGGAAATTTGTAGGAAATTCTTGTGGCCAAAAAAAGCCCAAGTTTCAGAGCACTTGTCCCTGAGTGGCTTTCTGTAGCATCACATCTCTCAGTGCTTCATTTCTGGCCCATGCATTGACTGTATTGTAGGCTCCCCACAGAAGACTTTGAAATGTTAAAAGAGTTTTTGAAATGATGCCATAGCAATTTAATTATTTTCTCCCATGCTGCCTCAGCTACACTAAGCTTAAGGAATTAGATAGGATGCAAGATTTTAGCTTTAACTTATAAAAATGCAAATGATCTGGAATTAAATTGCTCAGGAACTTGACTCTCCATCATACAGTGATAAGAAGCACTTGAGCTGCAATTCTTTCCCATGGCACAGAATTATGCCTGAGTGATCGCTGGACTGGGAGCTTTTCCACCTCACCTCCTCTTTCTATCTCTAAAGAATTWAATGTGCTATGAAGTACTTATCTTCTACCCCACTCTGTTTTCAAGGAGGAAGCGACCTGAAGTACAGATCAGATTTTCAGAAAGCCCTTTCTATTGTACTTCACATTTATATCCATGGAAAGTCCTCCATCTGCCCAGAATATCAGTTTTCCAGGGCTCCTTTTGTATARGAAAATCAACAACTTCCAGCACATATCTTGTAACACCTTGGACCTTTACTCCACCTTCTTGATCTCCTCTGCTTTGCAAAACAATTGGAAAGATCCCCCCTTGCTGATTTTATGCAGGATCTCCAGAGGATTACAGCAGATGAAGAAACTCAAATTTTATTCAAGGTGAGAAACCAGCATGATTACAATTCATTGTCATTCAAGCAYATAACAGACAAATTGCTCTGCATCCCTGTCTCTTTTCCCCTGAATGTGGTGTGGAGTTTTAAAGAGAGAATTTCCTGTGTTTGCCTTCCTTGTGTACTTTCTCACCAGACACACTGGATGTCTCCCAGCAGCTTCCTTGATAGAAGGRACTTGAGCTTCCTATACATACAGGACATCTCTCCTGATTATTAATCTACTTAAATCATCTTAATTTCCTGATCTTATTGACTCTATCACTTGTTTACTGTTTCTCCATGATAAGCTGAAGTTTCCCCTTCTCCTACACCCCCAGAGCTGGACAGAACTCTGTGCCTCCTCTGTTTGTTTTGCCCTGATTTGCTCCACCTTCAGTTTAATTCTGCTGTGGTGTCAAACCTGTCCTCATCTGCTTTCTCCAGAAAATGCTCKGTACCCTGTACCTACAAGGTCTGCACAGACACACCCTTGGAATGTGCTCGTATTACCAACTTATGTTCTCTTAATGCATTTCCTCTTGTGGCAAAGGCTTTTGAAGCTGAAAACAGACAAACACCATACCCATGCACGGACTTAGGGTGCAATGTGTTAGAAGAAAACAATGAACAAAAGCTTTCCACTCTATATAGCACTTCATAAATATGTGTTTATTTCCTCATMTTTCTTCAGTTTTACAGTTTTAACCAGTGCCTCAATGGTAATGCTTGTCAGAAGCATACAATGGAACTTTAGATACTTCTGTAGTTATGAAATTAAAAACAAATTAACAGGCCTTTCCATAAGGAACTGYGCCATAAACTAATGAAACTAATTCCTTATAACATATTACACAGTTACATAAGATTTCAACTTACATTTCTATCTTACTCCATGTATTGTATTTACACAGTTAACTAATTTATTATTTACATTTTTCAAATTCTGAAGTCATAAATCTTTTCATATTGTACATTCTAGTTTAAACTGTTATTACAGTAATTATTTAACACGCATTTTAAACACTGCAATTTCAATATTTCACATGAGTTATAGGAAATTACTGCCTGGTTTTACKAGTGATGTGTCAAGATGCCTCCTTCATAAGAAAATACGTATTACAAAGGAATTTTATAATATTGAGAATCTTGAATTTTGAAAAAACTAAGTACATGGGATGTAATAATGATAATGCTATTTCCTTTTCTATGCARTATTTTGTTTGGAATGACATTTTACCTGAGATGTAAAATTGTTAAATGTGTGGGCTTTAGATAAAAATTTGAAATTTTACATAAATGTTGGCCTTCTATATTTACTGAGAACTACTCCTATCTGTATAGATATATAAATGCTATTTATATATCTAGATCATATTTTCCAGAAAAGTCTATATCTACATAAATAAACATTGGTATTACATTAGGAAACTTCCCACTATCCTTAAAAAGCAATGTGCTCAAGTACAATATTCAACTTCTGACACAGACACAATAGTACATGTGACCTCTAATGGTAAAACTTCCTTCCAAGGGAAGTAAGAGGTACCTGCTGAGTTTGGAAGACATGGCAGACAACTTATGTGGACCCAGTGAAGGAAATTTTATATATCCAGTTCCAAAAATGTTATGCAGGAGCATCTGACACAGCAGACAACTTTGGGTCAACTTGACATGTAACATGTAACTACCTAAATAGCATCTTAATAGAAAAAGGTTAATTATAGAAAACCCTCACAACCATTAATGCTGTGTTGTCTTCTCTCATTACAATAATATGCATTTCTTTCTATTAACAAATGATTGCAGATACTAAGTTTAAAGCAAATGGTCATAATTTTCATGTTTCCTTTATTCTGTTATTGGTAGACACTGTTAGGCACAATATGACATTCTTTGTAAACATAAATTTTGATACATTAGACCATGAACAGAAGTTACAGAGAGCAGTACACAGACATGCACGAAGCACAGATCCACTACACATTCCAGGCACAAATGCAGCCGTCTGGGAGGCCTGACCCTGTATCCATCACAACTGAAACCCTGCCTGACACCAGTGGAACAGAAATGCATCCTAGTCACCAAACATTCCTGCTTCTGAAACATTTTTTTTTTCTCTCCTACCTCTTCTTTTCTTTCTTCATAGACTTTTAAAACAGAGGTGGTCTCATAATCACATCTTGGTAAAAATGTCTTTTACTTTATTTACCCTGAAACACCTAATTATTATCAAGTCTGTGTCAAGAACTAAGGCCCCTAAAGCAAGTAATGTAACTAACACATTTAGAAAGCTTTCTTTAAAATATGTATCTATGTATTTTTAAGAAGTTGAAATAATCTTCCAATAACAAGCCATAAAAGAAAATCTCTTGAAGGTTTTTTATTTCCCCAACTTAAAAGTGCACGACACTTTCTGTGCAATGCTGTGCAACTCAAAAACCAAACTGAGGAATAGTAAGTCTGAACTTTTAAGTGTATTGCTTATTGCAACTCTCACCCTTCATAACCTGTATGTGTATGGTAGGCACAAATTAATATGAGTTATTTACATCCAACAGAGAAAAATTAGAATTCTTATCAGAAAATATTTATTGAAAAAAAAATAGTGCACTTAAATTATGTAAGTTTTAAGAAATTATTCAGTATCCCATGGTTATATGAAGAAATATTAATTTTAGTCTATAAACTCATAGAGGATTTTTGTTCTGCTAACGACTCACGAGCGATCTGAGTATACTGTTATTGTTAATGGGAACTAGCTCTCGTCCTCTGAATAACCAGGAAAAAAAGGTATTAAATTATTTAACAAAAAAGCTTTGGAAAGATATATTAATTTTCCTTTTCTAACTTGCTAGAAATGGAGAATAAGGCAACAACTGAGATAAAAATATATCTTGCTTTGTAAACCAAGCTTAATACATTTCTTAAAAGTGAACTTTCATGCTGAAAAAATGAAAGGCCCTAAAAGAGAAAGGTTAATTACTTTGACAAGACTATGCCTTCTCTTTAATTCATTATTTTAAAATACTCCAAAATACAATGAGAAGGATTTATTTTAATGTAATAGATGAGTCTTCAGCTTTAAGTAATTTATTTTTATGCTTAAAAGCTTCTACAGTATCCTTTAAGACTGAGTAATGTTTAGAAAAATGCCACCAATTTCCATTACAGCCTTCTAGATACTTACATTATGGAAGTATTCTAACCTAATTCTATGGAAAAACAACAGATGGTGTGCTAATATCAGTGTCTTTTGACTTAGAACCAGACCTCAAATCACAACCCTTGCTGTCTCACATGGTTTTTATGATCAAGAAAAAGTTCTTTTTTGCCACTCAAAGTAAATACATTTCACTGATCAAAACTGGCTGATAAAGTCATAGTGGGTGACACTGAAGTAATGACAAAATCACTCTGTAAGTAGTTTTAAGTCTAAGGTACATGCAAAAATTGCTCAACATAAATCAGCCAGACTACAGTTCTCCTGTTTAGAGAAGGGGAAAAAAGAAAAAAATTATGCTATAAGACTTCTTAAATCATTTTTCATGCTGAGCAAAAAAAATTCACTTTTAAGTTCATTCAGTGCTCGATATCCTGCTTTGTCCACTTCTTTGGTATTCTGTTCTCATTCTGCAAATTCTAACAGAATTTTAATGGTCATCTTACTTCAAACGAAAGAGCAATGAGCTGAAAGCACAACCAGAAAAACAGATGCCGTAATACTGCAGAACACGTTGGTTCTAATGATTTCTGTCTCTTTATATTCATTTCTTGTAATGATTGGGGGCATCCGCAAATGCAAACTTCAGTCTGTAGGCCTCTGCTAGGAGCACACTGATGTCTTCATTTCCCCAGTGTACTGTGGGCAAATTCTGTAAAAATATCAGTAACTCCTGAATGAAGAGAAAAAATAAAAATAAAAATAAATAAATATGTATTTTCAAATAGCAGTGCAAYAGCTATGTATTACTTACACAATGATCATTTATAAGCAATCTCTCATGTATGAAAGCACCACTGTATCCCAAAAAAACCTGAGATCCCATTAGGTTTAGTGACTTTTACAAAGATACTTGTTATTCAACCTTTCAGTTCAGAAACCTTCAATTAATTGTAGCTGAAATATGGTTATTTGCTAGATTTTTTTTTTCCAAGAAAAATAATCTGTGTTGCTGCTTATCCAAATTATTTTGATGCTCCAGGGCATGCAGTTATACAATTGGATATATTTTGAAAATTATGGATGATTGCTAAGTCTGGGATTATCTCACACCAACACAAAGATAAGCTACTTCTCTATTTATACCAGAAGAATTATGAAAAAAATTATTATTTCAGTCAGTTGCAGTCAACTCCCACCTCAACTCTTAGCCCTGGTTTCCCACTCTCTGCCGGTTTCTGATCCCAAAGTATTTTCCCATGGATCAGCTTTCCCTCCCTCTCATGCTAGGTTTAGGCAAAATTCCCTTCCAAGAATTTTACATCCAGAAACAGAGGTACCAAGGAGCTCACTGGGACAACACCTCTGTGTTCAGTTCTGATGAACATGCACCAAAATCCACCACAATCTTCACCAGCACAAAGCYTCAAACCCTCCTCTGTAGGGTGAAACCTGCCAGCTAGGAGAGGACTCTTTGGAAGAGCAGTTACCACAAATTGTCTCCAGACTTCATGCAAATGATGGTTTTTATAAGGCTCATAATTTTTCCAAACTCGGGAAGTTAGTTTGTTCTTTTTTAAGAAAAATTATGACCCATAAAGCCACAAACCCTCAAATGTGATGCAAAAGCCACTTCAGGCCAAATTTGAACTTCAGATTTAAAAATTCCCSTAGAGCAGATCACCGGTCTCATGCATTTAATTGTTTTGATAAGCTGTGGCAAAACAGCAAGACAAGTTTTGGATGAGTTACAACCAAATGAATGTTGATTTTTACGATGAGAGGTGTAAGGCAATCTTAGGAATAAGTGAAGTTGTTCTACCTGCTTGAATCTTCTAGGTTCTCTATTTTTGCAGAAAAAAAATGCAGACAATTTGTGCACATTTGTATATGTGCTTCTTTATTTGTGAGGATGTGCATATGTCTATTTTTATGAGAATATATTTGTTAAGGTTTATTCTAAAGATCAGAAATAAGTGAATGAGAATGCAATTTAAACCACAGCCGTTATCTTGTTATAAATCAGAACCCTGCAGTATCATGTATAAGTACCCAGGGAAATTACTCTTCTTCATAAAAGTCTTATTTTTCTTTTTCCYTCTTCTCCCTCCTCTTCACCTGCTTTCATAGAAGATGGCTGTAGGAGCCCTTAGCAAGGATTCAGCAGCTTTAGGGAACAGCCARGAGCAGAAATTAACATAAAATGATTTCTTTGTGTTTGTGAGAAAATTATTTTGACTTCATCTACTTCACAGTCTTGCTGTACTGGTTCTTGTAATATGAAAAGAGAAAGAATAGACGTTGAGCAGTACTGTATATTTAATTATGAATAATAAGAAGTAATACAGCAGAGTTAGCATGAGAATGTCTCTATTACACTTGAGAGAACACATTTTTAATAAACTTGTACAATTGTCAAAATCCCACTCTTTTTAAAAAAATTCTATGTACTTATTTGACAGTTATGCTGATAACTGTAATTAACAAATTAGCAGTAGAGAGTAGGAGGGTTGGGTGGAGGGATCATAAATGCCTACCTCCATGAAAGTTCTTTTCTCCTTTTACAAAAGTAACTTTCWGGCAGCCCTAAGACACAGCAATTAATTCAGTGAGCTTTGTGAAATTACCTCTTTTACTGTTTGCAGTCTCAAGACTTTTCTGGGTCAGACCTCTGGTGCAAACAATTCATATTGCTGGAGCAGTGTTTTGATTTTCTTTTGGGATTTGGTTTTCTTTGGACTTTGGAACATCCAAAGACTACAGCTCTAATASCCATACTATGTGAAATTTAACACATACCTCAAATCTGAAATAGGACTGTTAGTGATAAGCTAGTTTAATATTTCTAACATAATTTCAAATTTGATAATAATTTTCATCAGAATTAAGTATATAAACAAAYGGCAGAGTAATACATTGACTGTCCAAGTCCATTTCTGTTTGAGTGGGAATTTTGCCACTGTTACTAAGGGAAAAGACCAAAGTCTAAGATTCATACTGACTAGTGAATATGTGTTATAAATMCAAGTGATTTGGCCAAAGACATACTGCTATGATCATCTAAAGATAAGGCTTATCTTCCTGTGATCGACTACAGAGCTTCAAAACTTGCTCAGATAGAAATAAAACCTACATCTACTTAAAAATGAAGTAAAAGTTGGCAAAAAACTTATGAAAGAAAAAGAGTTATTTTTCTCTAAATAGGAAAATTTTATTTTTCACTAACTGCTAGCGAAAATCATACTGCCTTCATTACTGCATTCTTTGAAAACAAGAAACTACTATAAAGAAACAATCAAAAATCCCCAAAGTCTTTGAATTTGAAGAAATGTACAAACACACTAAATATTTACAAGACCACATGACAAGTTTGCCTAAAACTGTTCAATTCAGCATGTTACAGTTAAAAAAAGGAGCAAGGATTACAAGTGATTCAAGCCTACTTATTTATTTTTAATTATAATTTTTATTTTTTTCACCAACAGATAAACAGGAATTACTAGGTTGTATGTGCAAATACGGCATGCATGCTAACTGCTTAGATTCATTTTTCTGTCTACACCAGTATTAAAATATGAGGTACTCTTTGAAATATGATGAGTCATAATGTGAATTAATATTTGCCATTAAAAACTTCTAGGTGATAAACTGCCTGATCTATTTTAGAAGAAAACTGAGTCTGAAAATCAATATATGTAAAATATTCCTGTAAGAATTTTGTTTTCTGTTTAATCTAAATGGTATTGTGATGACATCTGGCTGCAGAATCAGGGCAGCCAGTAGATCATCATCAGAGCTGGGGTTTCCAAAATCCCAGTTCAATGTTTGTTTATATTTTGGCTGTATCAACAAAAAATATGCTCAAAATTATATCCCTTGCACTTGGCAAAGAGAGTGCCCTGGTTTCCTAGACTCTTATTGAGAGAACAGCTGAATTAATCCCTTGAAGTGGGGCCCACCTGCACGGCTCAGCCTGCAGCACATCTTCWGCTCCCCCTATTTGTGGGGTTTGCCTTCTCATGCCACACCATGGAAAGGCTTCTCCATCCTCCACCACTCCCTGCCAGCCAAGCAGAGGTGGATCAAGGTACCACTTGTATTTGTTCTTGCCCYCCACAAAAAGAGATTTTAGTCATGGTGTTACTACAATGGTTAGGGGCTGCAGCTGATATTATACAGGACAGTATGAGAAAACTGGCATTTTTTAGCAGGGAGAAGAGAAGGCTAAGGCAGCATTTAAGAGCAGTTCTGTTTACAGGGGTTAGAAACAAGAAAAGAGGTGCCAAGAGGCAATAGTAACATGGTGAAGCTAACTTGTCACACAAAGCTACCTTGCCATAAGAAAACAATCCTTTGCAATGAGGGTGCCAGGGAAACTGAGAATCTGTCCACTGTGAATTTCACAGCTCGCCTGGCAAACCCCTGAACAGGCTGCTCCAGCTCTGATGCTCGCCTGGCTTGCAGCAGCAACTTGCACTATGGACCTCTCTTCCACAGTGAAATTTTACAGTGTTTTATTTTTTTAAAGAACATGGGCTTAATTAGAAAAGAAATCCAAAAATGCAACAAAAAAAAAGTTAAACATTTACCCTTTGGACCATTTCAAGAAACAATGAAGTATGCTTCCTAACAAGTAGAAGTATATATTTTTCATTTCTAATTAAAGGATACAGGGGGGCTGCTGTAGCAGAGTTACTGGGTCAGACTATGAATAAATTAAAAATCTACATATCAAACTGACTTTTAAGTATGGCAAAAGATCTGACTGTGAACTATATACTAGCCTTTGTAAGAAATTTCTGGTTTACACTGATGTATTTAAACCACAACTCAGAAATAATTCTTCAGTGCATTCAAAATTCAATACTTTTGCTACCAAACAAGATTATCTTTTACAGAATTCACTCGTGATATCTCCACCACTTTAGCTACATTTGGATTTACATGATACTTTACACACCTGTGTTTGTAAACCTGCCAAAATATGCTACAACACTTTACATACAGCATGCTCAACTATGCTGCTATATATAAAGTATTTTTGAACACTTAGAAGCAGCTATATAATGCAATTTTAAAGTAGATGTACTTTTAAAATGTAATTTTCCTCAGATAATTAAGGTGTATTCTAGAACTATTCACCTTGTAGTCAAGACAAGACAGTGGTAAATCTGCTCTAAGTGCTGTGGAATAAAAGTACCTCTCGCTGTATGAACAATAAAAGTATGAGGTCTATGTTTTACACACCACAACAATAGGAGTAATACTCCAGGTTAAGCAATGGCTGTTGTCAGATACAAAATTATTCTCGACAGAAAAAAATGTTATCCCACAAGATTCAGCACACATATCTAAGACAAAATACCAGACTACCAGATAGTTCAAAAAGATGATTTCCAAAGCCCTTATTCCTCAGTTTTCTCTAAAATAAAAAAGGTCAATGTCTGCTCCTTGTAGACTAAATCAAAACTGAATACTAAAAAACTTCACAAAATACATATTTAATAATTACTACAAAGTTATCAGCCTCCTTCTCCTCACTGAGACGGTAACCCAGTGAAATCTCAGAATATTAAAACAATCTTTAAAAACCCCAAACCCAGAGCAAAGGAAGCAAATTTTATCATGCTTTGAAATATGGTTCATTACCAAATCTCCTTACAGTATGAAGTCTGCTATAATCCCTTTAATCAACACAATTTTAGCAAAAGATTGGGCAATAATACCAGTTATTTGGCAATGGTTATCTGTAGTTGTTATGCTATTTATTGTCACCCCTACTCTGACTCCATATGTGGATCTTGAAGGAAGGAACATCAAAACTAATTACAGAAAAAAATAACATGTTGATAGTTAATAAAACATAAAAATGTTATTCTAATGAGTAGAGMACTAAGGTATCTTCTGTGATAATCAAAGCAATACATATGCTTTGAAAATTCAGCTCAGAGTTTTTGTCTGAGTGAATTATTGACAAAGTTCAATTGTGAGGGTTTTTTTTTTAATAGAAGAAACTTAACAGGACATAAAAACCAGTAATAGTGTTTTCATTTTAGAAAATATAAAATGGCAGTAACTAAAGGTAAAATCAAACTTGAACATACTGAGGACATTAACAGAGTTAGTTTTTAGTGTCAAAACTGAGGACTGGTCTATTAATTTAACAAATAAAGGCTCTCCTAAAATGCAGTACTTTTCTATGAGAGCTGTTAATCCTTCCTGCTGCTAACTGCAATGTAATTACAGGCTGAGTACTYCTGGTCTGCCACAGCTCTGTTTTACACTTATAGGAAAACCTACAATCTTGCTATATTTTATGATCATAAACTTTTCAATATTATAGTTCAGGACTGCATATAAGTAAATTAAAGGTAAATTAAATTTACAGATAATTWTTCGTGATTTGATAAGAGCTGTACCTATTACACATTATGACCATATATAAAACACGGCAACATTTATGATGGCAATTTGATTAAATGGCCCCTTTATGAGAGTTATTTGTGCTTTCTGAAGTTGTACTTGAAATCCCAAAACAACACCTACTTTTAAAGAACAAATAAAGAGCAATTCTACAAAAATTTATTTAGAGTAATTATTGAGACAACCAAAGGAGGAAACCAATTATTGCCAAGGGAAAAATACTCATTTATCTTTTTAGATAATAGAAAAGAGAAATAAACCTTGCGCATGCATTAAAAGAAATTCTAAAAGTTTTTATGGCTTGATCGGAAATCGCATAATGTTGCACCAGAGTTAGAGCTGGACAATGAGTCAAACATTTTTGTGAAACCAGATGTAGTCACTATACAGGCAAAATAAACCCTTAATATAGGGATTACTGAATTCCTATTTCCTTTACAATATTCTTTTTTATTTGATGGCATTTGGGATTGTCACGTGTGAAAGGAAAGGATGGCTAGTGCCAAATGGGCATCCCCTTTATGGCCTCAGTCCCTTTCCTGCACTGTGGAGCATCTGACAGATGTGCCACAGCTACAGAGCCTCAGACCTGTACGAGCTGCAGTGACCAGGCTGGCGAGGTGCTGTGCCATGTTAACCTCTAATCCTCTTCCCAGATATTTAGGATGAAGGATGCCTGCTGCTTTGGGACTCAGCCAAGCTCACTACAAATCCTCCCCCTCCAGCCCGCTATCAAAGCAGTAACTGYACTGGCTGGTGACATGAAATACACACTGCAGAGCCTGCATGACCTTGTTCAGCTGCCTTGGTGCTACTTTTCCCTCCTCTCTGCCCCTTGCTGTTGRTATCAGTGCACCAAACGAATAGGGCTCTAGCCCTGAGACAAGTTCTCTTTCCTTTACTGAGTCCTGTTTCTCCTCTTGCAATGTGCTCAGCAATATTCCTTGTGCTGCTGCCACTTCTCACTTCTCCAGATGTCCTAACCTGCTACATGGAGCTGCAAATAATGAGCTCTGTTTCYGGAGTGCTGTGCATCTTATTAACTGCCTGTATCCCGGAGTCAGAGAAAACATTTCTTTCCTGTTGGGCACAGCTGGAACTGAGAATACTAAGATTTCAAAACCTAATGTTAAAGAGATTGTAGGAATAGGTCACCAACTGCAGTTTAAGGAGTATTTGCTGCAGATACAGGTTAAGAGCTGTAAGTGGACCCGGATCCTTCAGGAGTTGTGCTGGCTGCCTGTGCTGTTTCCTGAGTGTGAAGCACAGCCAACAGTGGCTGAGATGCACAGAACAGTCCCTTTTGTATATTGGATGCAACAAAGCCTTCCTTATTCCTGTAACTTCAAAGACCATAGGTGAAACTAAACTTTGATAAGCACAAGATGGGGAAACACTCATTTATTTATGCCAAGTAGGAGGAGCATTGAGGTCTGCACCAGACACAGTCTGAAGGATTTAAAAGACACATTCTTGGCCAGTCATAAGTCAGTATCACTCAARAACTTCCACCTTGAATGTGAAAGTTTAGAGGAAAAAAACAACAAAAAATTAAACAAAACCCCACAACCCAAATATTTGCTGAAATAGTGCAACATCAAACTTCCTAAATTCAATGCTAAATTTTATTTTTTCTTGTTCATTCCTTTATTGTGCATTACTTACATTATGTACCTAGAATTCCTTGAAAGGAACATTAATTATTTAATCAGTTTAATACATCTTAATTTTAACCTTTTTTTCACACCATGACATCTCAATCAACAGACCAGAGCACATAGAACTCATAATAGTAGGAATCTAACTACAGAGAAAAAACATTATTCAGAATTCTAACTAGACTTGTTGCATCTTAAAATYAATACTTAAAAAAAATCTAAATAGTTTAAAGGTTAATTTCTTCTGCTACCAGCTTACATTCAGCACCCCAAGCACACAATGATTTTCAACAAGTATATATTTCTTTATCCTTTGATTCAAATATAGCATATACATAAACATATACAGATATATATATACACTTTGATTCAAATATACATTTTAATTCTTCATTTCAACTGATCAATCTCCCATTAATCTTATGAAAACATAAAGAAGTATGCTATTCTTATAATCAATATATATATATATATATATACACTTTGATTCAAATATACATTTTAATTCTTCATTTCAACTGATCAATCTCCCATTAATCTTATGAAAACATAAAGAAGTATGCTATTCTTATAATCAATTTCATATTCCTAATAAAAACGTCATAGAAACACACCTTAACATCCTGAAAATGAAAGCTTATGGAAAGCTTATCATTTCCCTTTCATGTWTTTCTTTTCATGACGTCTGAAAAAGATTCCAGGACTCAGAATACTAAACCAGCAATTAAAGCCCTGTTTCATCCAGTATGGATCTCTTACACAAGTCATTAGCAACCTTAATTGCTAATCATGAAATATATGGTTCTAAAGCACTGTCAGAGAAGCTGTGCTTAGCTTCAGCTCACTTAGCTGAAGAGAAGATTTACAAGGGTAGTGGTTAAAAAATACATTAAAGGACCACATCTCAGCTGGTATTAGAGGTAGTCTTATTTCCTTCGTCTCCATAAAAAAAGCAAACCCACAAGTAATCTCCATCCCTAATACAGGAATCAAATTTGTATGCTAGATCTTTTTTCTCAACTAATCTTACTATCCACACATTATTATCTCAAGTTTATAAGATAATGTTAAGGAATTAAAATCAAAGAAAGCATTGTCACAGAACCTAAAGGTATCTTCCACCCTAAACCCTTTTATGATTCTATGATACTCGAACACTGATCTAAATTCATGCTTAAATCAGACAGTCAAACAAAACAGTCTGAGATTCTTTCTCACACTTAAACTAGAGAAAAGAGGACTTCCATTTTACACATCTCATATGAAAACTGTGYATCTCAGGAAGCATCCAGGAAAGTTTCACAGTACTCAAACTGCTCAAGCTCAGAACAGAACAGCCCTGAACCATTCTATTTATGTTTTTTGCTGTATTTTTAAATGAAATATTGTTATATTGATGGCATGTGGATATATGTGTACTCCTTATGTACCAAAACATAAATTGTAACAAATAAATAATAAAAAGCCCAAGTATGAAATTTACCACTAGTTCCATCCAAACCACAACAAATAAAGGAGAACAGATGCAAAAATCCAGAGTAGGAAAAAGACATGAAGATCAGTTGTTATTCTATTAAAAGAAAATCCAAACAAAACCCATCCAAACATAGAATCTACTGAACCAATTAAGGCTGCAGCAATTATGGCAGAATTTAATTTCTGAAATTACTTACCAATGAGCAAGTTACTACATTCTGTTTTTTCTGTAGTCAAGCAAGATCACAATATTTCTATAGCAGATTCCAAGTGAAAATTTACAATTCTGCCTCTCCATGAAGTCCGTATGCTAACCACTCTTTTTGGTTTGGTTTTCCTGACCATAATTTGGCAATGCATTTTAAGTGGGACAATTTCTACAGCTACAAATTCACACATATTTAATTTCCTTATCTGCAATGACTTAGATTTTAACACTGCACTATGAACAGCTAAAAGCTCAGCCAAAAAAAAAAAAAAAGAAGAAGAAAAAAAAATCATAAAATACCAATTGAATATAATGAAGCACAGGACGAAAGTGTATAAAATTTGTATGCATTTCTAACTTAATTATTATGTTTTGGCAAAACACTGTAAATTGTTCTGACTAAAATCTTGTTTTAGAGAAAACATGTATTAAGGATGCTGATGCAAAATCGTTGATTTTCTATAACTAACGCAGTACTGCCTGAGACACATAAATTTTACATCCAATAAATGTGTCACAGTGCAGTGGCTACCTAAACTAGTGTATTTTTAGATGAAAAACAAGTAGTTCTAAACATAATTCAAATGTAATATTGTTGCTTTCCTGAGAGATATAGGACTGAAAGAGGCCAATTCCATTCCCTTGCTCAATCACTGCCACATGAAGCCGTATTTTGGGTGTTTTGTTCTGAATAATAAACAATCATTCACCACTTGTCCATAAAGCATTTGTGCACCTCTAACAGACTTAAAGACAAAGAGTACAGAGACCCAATGGCKTGGCAGTGGAAGAGACCTTCATGAAGATATCACAGTTAAAGGAAACAACCTGCCCCATCTGATAACTGAAAATTTCCCACTTAACCTCAGAAGCCTCACAAAAATCAATACAACGTAATCCAAAAATCCCTTCATCTCTGAGGAGAACGCCACTGTTCAAATTAAGAAATCAATTAAGCTTCCATGGTGAGTGGAGCACGCAGGGGATCACCCAAGCTGCTTGATAGGCTTTCTCAATGCACAAAAACAACTAGATCCACACAAATTTCTATCCATTCCTTGATGTCTTAAAAGAAAAATATATTATATAGAATGCTTTAGTCAGAGACAAATTTGAAAAGTGCATCCATAGGCAATCAGATTGAAGCATCAATTCAAATTAACACAATACAATCCAATTGTACACTGTAAACTAAAGAATAAAARTAGCCTAAAACAGAATAAATACAAYATGAGAAACATGATTAACAACTGTGACTCTGTTCAAGACATCTTTCAATTTGTTTGGGGACAACAAAAAACCCAAAGATTAATCTTCCTGTATCACACAATAACATAAATTTGTCAAGCTCTGTCAGAAAATATATGCTGCACCTCATGTCCTGATATTTCACATACGAGATGCTTCACTTTACCTAATGGTTTATAAACCAAAGTGAAATAATTTATATACTTTTGACCTTTCACCAAAACTACATGGTGACTTAAATATTTATCCCCATCATAAAGTAATCCAAATGCATTCTAGAAGATAACCATATTCTCTCTCAAGCTTTGCTTCACAAGGTTAAACAAGAAACATTGTTTTAGTGCTTTCTGCTGAAGTCAGTGCTTCATTTCCCAGTCTACTATTGTTTAACACAATTACATAAAGAAATTACATAAAACCCAAATAAGTAATTCTCATACAAGTCCCAGAGAAATGCAATTTTTAAAAAGCATATAGACAAAGGATACATTACTGGAGTCATGGAAAAATAACAACACTAAATGGAGTGCCTGGAAGCCCTGAGGTACATAMAAATATCTAAGGCCCTGGATTTTTAAGACAATTGAAATACTATCACACTTTCTTTATGTAATATTTAATTGCCTTTTTTACATGTCATTATACTGACAAAAATAAAAATCACCACTCAACTATGGCCAGGCAGAATTTGAGATCAAATTTCTATATAAGACAATAAATGCCTCAACTTTCATGAAAAATAAGTGTTTGTAAACCAGCAGCTGAATGCAGGATTTATTCTTTACTTATCRACAAAATAACAGCCTCCAGACACAAACATGAGAGAAATGAATGTCTTTTCAGTACAGTGGGTGACAATGGGCTAGGTTAATCTTTTCTGACTGCTCATTTTTAAGATCTCCAAGATTAAAGTCCTAAAARCTCTTAGGCCATAAATACCTCTTCTTGGTAATCCTGGTCCCCACACACAYGGAAATAAACAAGTTTACACTCAAGCTTCAAAAGCATCTGCATGTTGAAAGCAGTGGCCTCTGTCATGGTATTAATACCCAAAGAGCAGATTGGGAGAGGAACACTGACAATTGCACAGCAGCTCCAGAACAGTCATCAATGATCAAATAGGGCAAAGTCCTTAATTTCCCACTATGTATTGAGAAATATTACTACAACCTGGGAAAATCAATACAGAGAAAAAAACCACTATTTTCACACTAATGATTTTAGCACTTGTAGTACATAACTAGCAACACATAAACTAAATATGAGTAATATACAGCAGTATTTCTCCCAGGTGTCGGGTTCCTGCAGCCTCTTGGTTTTGTAAAAATTCAAATTACATTAAGAAAAAGGTTGTGRCCTCAGAGATTCAAAGAAAAGCCTAAAAAAAATCCATCTGAAATGGGTATCCAAAGAATCAAAACCACACATAAACCAAATAACTTTTAAGGACAACAATTAATTTTCTTTGGACATTATTTCTTTTTAAAAACYATACTTGTGAATAAAATGTCATTTTGTTTAAATAAATAAACATAATGAAAGGGTGCTTCAGGGTCTGGCAAAAAACACAGTAACAGTTCCAATGGATAAACACTTCAGTGATGCATTACATGGTGTAACGTAGGTGTTTGATGGGCTGGTTACCAACAGTGACACATCTCTCATCTGTTCTTTAGCAGGCAGATGGGAGGAGGAATTCCTGTGTTTATCACAATAATCTTCTAGAAAGGAAACTACAGCACAGCTTGGAAGATATGACGTTTTCTCACAGAAGAGAATAAAGATGACAACTTTCAGAGGTGTATTACTGCTGGCAATTTTGGGTCGCTTYCATAGGCTTGCCTGCGAGCTGGCACTGCCATGGCACCTCCATGCCATGCTGTCATCTTTTCTCAGGGGTGGTAATATTTAAGAAAGGATGTGGTAGAGAACAACAACTGTTAAGCATTTCTGATGCCCCTGTTTAACCTATGGGGATCAGCACCTGAAACTAAGCAAGTTGTGTGAGAATTGCAAGGAAGAAGAATTAACACAAAGCTTTTGTGAATCAGCTCCTGAGGACTGGATAGAACCATCGTTATTCAGGTAGCAGCAAGCAAATGTTACTGTGAGGAAAACAAATTCAGATGGAATAAATTAGATCTCTTATTGTACTTGAAAAGGGATGTCATATGCAAAAAACACTACAGAGAGCAAAGAGTTGTGCAAAGATTTCACACTTGATGGCAGCTGAAGGATCTAACTAGGAGGCTACAACAGTAATAGAAAACCCACAATAATGATATTTCTGGAAAAAAATTAAATGTTTGTCTAAAAGGATGACAAAACAACAGGCATTTCAGTTCTTGTTATTTTTACTGACTTGCAGTTGCAAAGAGACAATTTTGTTGTAAGACAGCAAAATCAACATGCACTATGGTTTCCTAAAAACCATAGGAGAGAACAGAAAATTGAAAGAAAGAAAATTAATCCTCCTCCATCTGCTTGTCTCAAAGAAAGGCATATGTCATTTCATCCTATTACTCAGCTCATACTCCAAAAGATTCTGGTTTCTCTTTGTTCTCTTATCAGTAGTTTTGATTGAGTTTGGTTGTCAAGTGTACAGGCTCCTGTGATTTTAGTCTTCTCCAGGGTTACRCACTGATAAGGCCAATAATTGACATTGTTATGCAACAGGTTCTGCTGGAGAAATAAACATGGAAAGAAAACACTTTTCTTTGTAGATAGATGTCTCCAGTGACAGCTGTGAATTAGTAACTAAATGGAAGTCCTGCCAGTGCATTTAGTTTAGCAGGTCCCTTAAATTGCTCAGGATGAACATAAGTTCTTCCTTTGTTCAAGGAAAATCCTTATATTGAAATGGAGAAAATGCAGACATCCCTTTGCGGTATTTACTACAAATAAATAAAAGTCTTGGCTGATGAGAGAAAAATATCTTACAGGAATCAGAAAGTGTTTTTTCTAGAAACTTACAGGACAGCAAAATCAGATTTTCATTGTGTGGAAGATTTGATTTAAAACTTGGACAGCAACAGCAGCACTGTGAAGTAGAAGCCATAAAGCAAGGAATACTGGAAATCCCTTCAGARTATACACACCCAGCATCACATCTTTCCTTTCCTATAGCAGGAGTGAGATCAGACACAGCTCCTGCCAACATGTGCAGATGAAGGGGACCCCAATTGTGTAATGTGTTCCTCCCAGCTTCCAAAACACACTGCTTGATCCCTAAGGAGTTTTGTCACAGCACCCTTAGAGGAGTAGAGGTCTGAACAGAAAATATAAATATATTTCTTTTTACTTCATATAGCCATTCAGGATGAGGAAAGACACAACTTACAGGCAGAACAAAATGAACTTGCTTGTAGAGTTTAATAATGTTATTGGATATGGTGACAAAAATTAAAAACAGTAAGGAAAAAAAGCAGTGTTTACTCAACAACTATTTTCTTTTTTTTAAAATGAAATAGAGCTTTTCCTCTGCAATCAGGCTTTACAGAGATTAACAATTGTAGACATATTTTACCACCACAATGCAGTTCTAACACTGTGCGCTCTTAAGCTGGTAAAGATAACTAAAAATTACTGGATATCAAAATTTTTAAAAGATATTTGTGWGAAGGCAAACGCATCATACATGTTTTAGAAATGTTGACTGGCATTTCAAAATTATACCCTAAGGCAAATTCATTATCTAACTGTGTCAAAAACTGTGAGAGCTTCAGATGTTTTTTGTACCTATACATGATAGCAACCATGTTTCTCAGTGGGAGTATTACTTGTCAGGTACACAACATATATTTGAGGCTGGTTCCTACATGATGCTGTCAGAGAAGATCATTACTTATCCTGGTCTGACCTCTTCTGTGGATAATAGGAACTAAACCTAAACATATTTCTGGCTTTTTTTCAATTTCAGGAAAAGCATTAACTGGAAATCTTTAAGAGCTGCAGAAATTCATTGTTAGTTAGTCTCTTGGGATCTTTTCCATATCAAATTTCTCATATAATATTTAATTCACCTGCTGGTTTTCTTTAAATATGTCAAATACTTCAGTCATTCTCTCTGAGTCCTCTTTACGTCTTTGACTTAAGACATGAGAACTGGATATATTGAAAAGAAAGAAAACCACCAAAAGCAAAGCAAGCTCTTAGGTTCATTAATTCAAGGATCCAATCACTCCCATGTGCCACAGCATCATTCTGGGAGCTCATTATTAGGAGASCTGCAGGCATTGCCCACCCCATGGATGTCTTTTGGAGTCACACATCACAGGGTACAGTCTCACACTCCAGAGGTATGACCTATTCTAATTTTCCTTTATCTGCAAAWTTTTTTTCATTTGACTACACCAAAACACAGCTTGCCTGAAGAGTTCAACTGAGCAAGTGATTCAGGATTTGTTATGTAAATGTTCTGTTCGCTATGACAGGATGGTAAATCTGTGTCATCTGCAGCTTTTTATTATCATCTRTTTTGTTAGAGGAAATCCTGAATAGCCTCATGATGACTTCCATAGACAGTCACTAGACAAAACTCCTCTTGAAGATGATTAACAAACAAAGTATTTTTTTTATCTTCCTGGTAGGACATTSTATTATATTTTCGTTCATACAGTTAAATGCTATTTAAATGTACAGGAAAAAAAATAGGCCACAGTATGAAATTATTATATTTCTCATTTGCATCTACCAATGTAGATTTACTTTTCAGAAATAAAGATAGAAATGATGCTGTTAAGAATGACACAGGGTAAAAGATGTTTCATTGCTTCTTCTGAACTGGTAGTTAAAAAATTGGCTAAGTAAATACCTATAAATAACAATTGTTAGAGAGATAATAAGTATAGATGATAGGATTTAATGCTTATAATCAAAACTATATCTTTATTAACTTTCTGAACATATTCTTTTCTTCCCACATTGTCTTCTGAGATAGATAAGCAAAACCGTCACAGAAAGCACTTAGAAGTTACAAGATTCCCATAAAAATCCATAAAGGAAAAAGAACATAAAGCTAGTTTTGCACACAATATTAATAACTCATTACTATTGTCAGCTGGACACACCATGGTCATTGGAAAAGCTGTCTCATTACAGTGTTATTCTCTGATATGCTGCAGTCTCCCTATTTCAAGTCTTCCTGAAAATTAGGAAAAGCTTTGGACAGCCTACAGATGAAATGAACAAGCCCACCAATGGGAAGAGTTCTGATATATGTGTAGATATATTAACAAAAGGCAAAAATAAATATCCAAGACTATCCAAATAGTTAAAAATATCCAAAATMATTTTAATTTTTTTCTGAAAAGTGAACATAAACAAAGGTAATAAAATGGCAAATTATTTCATCACATTTCCACATCCACAACCTAGAGTGTATTTCTTATTGGTGAGTGACCGTGTTGCCACAAGGGAAATGATAACACTCTCAGCAAGACTGAGATAGGACTGAAGGCTGAAATAGCATCCTTGCAGCCACAGCAAAGCAACTATAACCAAATTATTTGCATAAAATTCCTGGGAACAGCAAGAAAATCCCCTGGCTTACTGACAACTTTCTGAAAAGACGGACTTGGAAAGTACTAAAGAAATATTCTCTATTGATCAAATCTTCAAATAAGTTCAATCATTCCATTGGAGCATAATTTTGGATACTGAGTTTCTTTTGCTGAATACCTGGACTTTGGTTGCTCTAAAATAAACTGGGAWTTTTTTTCCATTTTTTATATTAATTTAACTACTTAACATATATTTAGGCAATTTCATCTTTCCCTAAGTAAAATCTATATTTATTCTGTTCCTAATTCTCTCCCCATTAAGACTGTAGAAATGAGCATTATATAAAATGAACGTTAAGACACCTTCCAATTTCATGTTTCCAGCATTAGTCATTTTGTTTTGGTCAACTTTCTCAATTCTGTTGATATTCACCACAGCAATTTTAGCTGAATTAATTTCAGCATAATTTGTTGACACACTGACAGTCTGGCATTGCTTTCCTACAGAAAATGTCCACCATTATGCAGATATTTTTATCCTAAGGCTCAAATTGTTAAGACAGGCAACTTTACTGAAGTTAAAATATGATAATTGTGCAATTAAGATGAACTCAATATTTCCTCTGAGAAAGAAGTAATTATGATGAAACCATTCAAGATACAGCATGACTGCAATGTAGCAAAAATTAAATCTGGACTGACAAGAACATCCAATGGAATTCAGGAGAATCAAAAATCCCCTCCAGTGCCAAGAAGCATACTCTCCTGTCAGGTGAAAATTCAAACATCATGGAAAGTTACAGTATGTGTTGCTCCAATGCACAAATCGCAGTTTGAATGTACATAAATGAACCCATTAAAATTCACAGTTATGGGGTTTTTACCAGATAGCACTGACAGTTTTTTTCTGGTCTGGATGGTTTTGTCTGGGCTTGCTGGGGCTTCTCTCTTTGTTTGCTTGTTTTTGTAACATAAAAGGAGATTCAATGCCTTTGAGGTTTTGCCAGACAGAAAATTTCTGGTGATAATTTTATTTTCTGTTGGTAGAAGGCCTTTTCTGGTTTTGCTGCTTATTTAAAATCGACTAATTACAGCATGTCCACAATGAACCAGCACTTTTTAAAAAACMCAGATGAAACCAGAATATGGATGCAAAAACTTCAGCTCAGTTTTTCCATTTMATTTGCTGTCAGGATTTTACGTAGTATTAACAATGATATGTGTAAGTCTTAACTATAAAACAGAAAGACTAAAACTTTTGCATCTTGGTAAAATGCACTGCAAATTGTATTTGAATTGCTCTGCATGTTTGCAAAACATCTTTTGTTTTGAAGCCTATTTACTGAACTTACATTGTATTGATTCTCAATGTGCCCAAGTGAATATGCTTTGAAAAAAGGTATGATTGTATTTATGTAGCAGCAGAGTGCCTCTGGATCCCTGAGGTCCTACTCAAAATATTCAAAATGCTATGCCTTTTTTTCTGCTCTGTGATCAATTTAACTCTTCAACAGCATCATTTACTAAAAATTGTGAGTATAATTTGTCAAATAACAACTGAAGCCAAAATCAAATTATTATTCTAGTTCACTTGAAACCATCCAAAGACCTAGAGGGTTATCAAGAAAGTACTTTAAGGGAACAAAAATCAATCTGTATTCTTGCATCCTTCCCAAAGGCTTATTAGCCCAGCAATATTCATCACACGTTGCATTCTATGTGAATACTTTTAACCTTATTCCTTTTTCTAGAATAAACAAAATAGAATTGTTTCAATTACGACAAACACTATGTGATTTTTAGATGCAATCACAACCACTTAACTTTAAAGCAATTAGAAAATTGTGCCGCAGCCATAATCATAAAGGTTTAGTGAAAGTTATTTATATAAACTTACTGAAAAAAACCAGACCTGTTAGAGACTGTCAAGAGTCCTCTGTCCCTAAACAGGTGCTTTTACCTCTTCGTAAGTAAYTGTCTTTTAAAGAGTTGGAGGAGAAAAATTTTCTACTAATTTCATTTTAACCTATAGACCTATGAATTCTAAAATAATATTACATTTTCATAAATTTCAATTCATTTTGCTGTTTAGTAGCATTAGTATATTAGTATAGTTAGCATATGCATATTAGTAGCATTAATGATGTGTCTTTCTGAACACACAGCTACAGCTTTTCATTCTCTATCTTCTGCAGTTGTATATAACTTAACTGTGATTCCCCTGTATCATGGAAAAAATGATACTAGGGTTTTGGTCAATTTGTTCAGATTTTTTCCTAAAAAACCTATATTTACCCTGTGAAATATTCTGATAATGTGAAGAAACATAGAAACCATATTGGTACCATCAGTTGTAAGAGTACATCTACTCTGTAGATGGTCTGTTTAAAAAAAACCCGACCAATGGTAAAATATACAACCCACATTATAAACAGCATTGTAACATGATTTCCTGATCTTGCAGTGTTCAAGTACTGTTCAAGTACTTGCACAATAAAAGCACTAGAAAAATCCAAACCACAATAATCCCAAAAATACAAAGAACACACACAGCTAAATAAGGACTCTTTGGATCAAAGAAAAACAAAACCTCTTGCTATAGTCTGAATGTAAATAGGCTGCTTGCATGTAATTAACAGCTAAATCTTTCATTTGGCAAAACACGGCTGTATGTTTGTGTAATCACTGAAATRGGATTCTGTGTGACTGTATCTGAAACTTGTAATGGTTCTTTATCACTAGAATTAATTTCACTTTATATATATATATATATTTTATATATTAATGGTGGCAAGCAAGTGTGAAACTCTGAGTACTGCTCTTCAGCTCAGGAAAAAGTTKTTATCCATCATTAAGTATTTTATGTGTGAATGCTTTACAACCRCCATCAGAATATTTGGATCCAAAAACTGGTTTCTGTAACATAGTCCATAAAGAAACCTCCTTTAAAATAGTAATGWTTATGCTACATGCAGTCCAGACCAGTCTCCTTCACTCCAAAAGTTGCATTTGGTATTCACTTTGTTGCTAAATCTGGGCCTATTTATTAGGTGGCAGTTCATTCTGCAAGGACRCCCTTCAACAAAAACAATCACATAAGGGACATAAATCCATATTAAACATTTCTCTGCAATAAAAACAACATTAACAAAAACAGTAGAGAAAAAGCACTTAATCTAGCACAAATTTCACTAAGCAGTCTCCATTAAAAATTTGGAATTAATTCCTGGGGCAAATAGGAAAACCTGACCAATTACACTATAAGGTTAATGGGATCAATCTAATAAAATTCAAAATATGCACTTTTTAGAGAGTGTAATGAAAGAATTATTTTGGTAAACTGCAGAACTTTGCAKATATGCAACACTAGGGGGTCAGCYATRCAARATTAAAGAGTTAGGATCCTAGAGCTTTTATGGTACCCAGAGTTAAGACAAATTATTACTATGCCATTGTTACCGGAATGATCTCTGAAAGTTCTACATTCAGGAAAGTCTCCATGTCCTCTATTTTTTTGTAATTATTTATATTWCCTTCTTCAAGAAACTTTGATTCTGAAGAGACTGGCAGATAGTCAGGGACCAAGTGATACACTGGTAATACTTTTTTTTAGGTTGCTCTGCTAATTAGTCATTATGCAAAATGCGTAGTAATGGAAAGGTTTAAACCCAATCACTAAAATATATTATATCAATTATTGGCAAGAATATACAGAACACATAGTATGATTTTACAGCATAACTATAAGTAAAATAAAAATTAATTCTAGAACTCAATCAGTTACAGCAAAAGGATAAGATCCATTACTAAACAAGAGTTATTTTCCTATTCCAACCACAAGGATGTGTTTCCCAGAAAAAAAAAAAAAAAAAAAAAAAAAAAATATCATATTCAAATCTAACAATAAATTCATTTAATTCAAATAATAGGTATAAAGCTGTATACAAAGGCAAGGCTCAGGAGTTTCTGAAGAGTCAAATAACCCTGAAAAACTAATGAATGGTAAAGAAACACATACCTTTTCCATGAAAACATTCAGAATGTGAGGGGATCTTCCAAGCAATACTATGTCCTACAGTTTTTTCTCCACACAACAGCAAGTTTTACAAGAGGAATTATGTTCAATATCTCTATTGCTCACTGAGCAGTCTCCACTGGATTTGCTCCTGGATGCTTCAGAGCTTCCATCCCTACTCCTTACTGGCAACATCTATGGTAACAATCAGAACAGGAAACAATACTTGGCCTTGCAAAGAGACATCCACATCTCCAAGGAAGTCTTTACAGTGTATTTAATATTCAGATTATTATATGTTGRATTTAACAGATTAATTCTAATTTTTGTTAATGCCACATTCCTTTGTAATTAATACAATGAAATAAATATTTGCAGAGGATAGGGTGAGATCAGAACTGACTGATTCACATGTTTTTCCACTGACTACAAATGTAATTTAAAGTGACTTTATTTCTAATTTAGACCTGAGTCACAGGACTCACTTTATTTCATTAAACCCTAAGCCAAAGTATATAATGTGGCATATTTTCAATCTAAAAGGTCTCTGAAACATGAATCATATCTACATACAATGTTTGTACTGAACTATGCACCTGGTTAACATCTTCCTTTGTTACTTAAAAGATTAATACTTGAAAAATAAGGATGACATTAGCTAATACCACACACAATTCAATTAGAACATAGAAATCACTGCTCAGGTTGCCATATAGTAGCTTTCTTTTTTTTTTTTTTTTAAGAACACAGAGAAATACTACAGTAAGAATTCTGTCCTACTAATATATGTATAATTAACTCAGTTGTCAAATACACTACMTCCGTTGTTACAGGTTTTCTTCTGTATGAGAGAAAGGTTAGAAGTTAATSAATTGCATTATGTTGCACATGAAATCCAAGCACAAATCTGCACTTTCAGTGTTTACATTTGAAGGTTTTAATTTAATGCATCATCTAAAATTGCAACATTCCCTGACTATCAGAAAAGCAAACTATTCAAACAGCAACTTAATTTGGAAGTAACTGTAAAAAAACTGATGAAATGCAATTTTTCATATGGCATGAACATTTATATGGAAGAAAACACAATTATACAAGATTATAAATTACCATATCCCTTTTTGAATATTTCTTTTTACAAGTAGTAAGCAAATGTGAAAGCATTACAAACTGACACTTGTGTGTAATGAGTCAAAATACATCTCCAAAGTGCTCTCATGAGAGACATAAGTTCTTAAGACCTTTGCTCTTCAAGCCTGCTCCCCATCTACTTGCAACAAAAAGTCGCTGGCCATTACTACAAAACCATTCTCAGTACTTTTCTTACAYCTTACTCATTTCCTCTAGAAAAAGCCACTGCAGCTTTCACAGTGAAGTACCTCATTCCCTTTTAGATGCTCTCAACTTATGTGCTGGGGAAGRAGGCACTTGTTACCATGTCCCAGTACCTCGCTTTTCAGATTTGTTAAACTCCTGAGAAATTAATGACTCCATAAAAGCCACGTGCCATGGAATTACACTTAAAACAGGTGAGGGCAAAAACAAAGTTACCATTTCTCAACACTCATAACAAAGATTACAATTAGAAACATTAATAAAAGATTAAGATCTTTTAAAAAAAACCTAAAATACATTTATTCTACTTATATCAATATCAAAAYCTGAAGATCCTAGTCCTGTTCCTTATCAGCAAGGTTTCAGTTTTCCACTTTTCGTGATGCATTCAAAATAAATTTCTACTGATACAGTACACTGGACCAGTGCAACTAGTCTCRTTCAGTAAAGGTTTTGAAAATTTCTTCCTATTTTGACCAACCTATTTCAGTACAAGGAAAACTTGGACAGATTTCCTAAGAAAAGTCATGGCTGCAGTAATTAGCTGTTCAAAGACTTCTGTTCTTGCTCAATTGCTTTGGAGAGAGCAGGACTTAATCTCACTTACTCCTGTGATTTCTCTGATAGTATTAGACCAGCTCATCTCACAGAGTAACTGCTGAGTTTCAGTGGCAAAAACATATATTTAAGCTTTAACTTGCAATTCAATATCATTGTACTATAGCTTGCAATTTTACTATGTGCAACTGTTTCAATATCTTGATGAAGGATGACTTTTGGAAGAAAGCTAGATGGAAAGAGGGCAACAGAAACGGGCAGATTTCAAATTCAGGTATTACAAAATTTATCTGCGTTATTGGAAGTATATTWAATATTATTTTAACATGCCAGGCATGAGTAATACATTATTCCTATAGACTCCTGGCATGTAAACTCAAGCAAAAAAAAAGAAAAAGAGATGAATTTAGGAATAAAAATGTTAGCTATATAAAATGTAAATCAAAAGTGGGGTTGGTTTGTTTGTTGTTTTTTTAAAAATTATTTTCATTCCCAGCTTTGTACATTTGAAGCAAAGCTTTGGGGAAAAACAATGTGTAACGTAGGAAAAATAGGCCTATGGAATCATCAAAAGAAAATGGAAAGCCATATTGAAAGAGATAAGTAAGGGCAGTATTACAATTTTTATTTCCTTTTTCATGCTTCTTAAGCCATTTTCAGTATACCATATAAACTAGTCAGAATCTTCCAGTAACTTCCTAGAGAGAGGGCAAGTCCTCCTCGTGGTACAAGTACCATTATTAAAAGAAGGATGTCATACAGTCTATTTGCAATAATAATTACAAAATTACAGTTCAATATTAAAATTTTGCAATAATAATTTCTGTGGGACAAAACCTGTATTTCTAAGACTGTATGTCCAAACATGTTGGTATCTTTCGTTTAATTTACAATACACTCACATGTAGAGACCAAGTCAAGATATTCATGACAATCAAAATATGCAGAAGTTATGGAAAAAGTTGGTAGGGTTGTTAACAGAKCAGTTAAACTTTTGCCACTCACATCCTTCTCTGTTCATTAAGCTCCACATGCAAAAATCAAGACAGTAATTTTATTATTGTAAACTGGCTCTTCTGAACATAAATKATTTAAGTTTTGAATCCCAGCTGTCTGCTACCAGTACTCAGAGATTAGGGAGCAATCTCACGTTCAGATTCCCAGCTATGATTTTCAAAKAATAAAACAGCAGAGCTTCCAGTTTCTTGAAACACAGAACAATATATTGAACATTTCCAAAAGTGCTCTCAGCAGGGAATAAAATCACAGCAGTGATTTTTAGGCAGGCTCTTTGAAGTCAGAAAGATTTCCATGTTCACAGCTCTTAATTCTTTACAGGTTTTGGTACATTCACAGAAAAGACACTGTTAGTTTCCATACACAGAGAGCGAGGACACAGYGTCCAGAACTACAAAATCTTCTAATCATAGAGCTTACAGAGAAGGAGGGCAAACACTCCTTTGTTCAAAGAACTAATCCTATCAAAACCATAAATTTTTAATTTTTTCTTTAATTGAAAAACATTTATTTTTACTGCAGGAGCAATGGAAACTAAATTTTTAGCACAGTACATACCAAGAAGCTAAAKTAAAATACATTTATTAATTACACCTCATATAATATGAAGTGAGCACTACTATACTTTCAGGCAGAAAAAGTAAAATTTAGAAATTTACATCATAAACTATGTAAAGATCGCAAAAGATTAATGAAATCTGTATTACTGCAGTTGAATGTAAAAACACAGTACTAAACTACATTTCTGCTATCTGACATGTTTTTATAGTAGATAATTTCTAGGAAGGATATTAMTATCAAACTTTTCCAACCAAAACCTCTTACTTATATAGACAGCCGTGTGAATTGGTCTTCTAAGCATCTTGTTATTCAGTATTTATCTAAATTTTAATAATACATAAAAGTGCTCATGCATTCATTTTGATAAACAGGTCAATAAGACTTACTTCCTATATTTATATAAAGGAATAATTAAATAATCATTGTTTAAAATATTATATTCATAAGAATAAACCACAGTAACTATCCTAAAGATTTTATGGCTCAAGTATTAAACAAGAGAAAATAAATTCAGAAAAGTAAAAGGCAGCAAGACAAAACTCATCAATGTGCCTGCAAGTGCTATTAACAGACTCARGTCTACCTGTCACATCTATTGCAAAAAAAAACAGAACTTAACATAAGAACTTAGACAAAAGTAGCTGAGTATCTGCTCYTATTAGATGCTGCATTTCAGCAAGGTGGCCAAGTGGGAGATAGCACAGCTACCTTCCTGAGAGCTCAAGTGGGGGATGAAGCTCTCATCACAGGCTGAGAACTGGARCCAGCATCTCAATGCTGAGTCTGAGATGCCATGTGAGGTGCCAGTATTAGTCCATTAAAGGCCTCAAAAGAGAAAGCGCCTTAAGTTTTCCTTGGTGCTCTGAAAGAAAGGGAGCTAAGGGAGATGCAGAGCAAGAAAGAAAGAAAAAATGATGGACTGAAAAACAATCTTTACAGCTTCTTTGCAGTCTGGGAGAATATTGGAGCAAAAATGCATTTGTCAAAGACAAAGAAAAGGACACTGCAGTAATAAAGATGTGAGTTGGTGACAGCACTGGTGAAAATGTCTGTCAGACAGACAGAAATGCCTATCTCTTAAAATCATGAATAAGAAGAGACTTGCAAGACAGATTCCTTACCACAACATATTGAATATACTTTTACAGCTTGCCTATATCAACAAAACGATAACTTCAATAAAATGGAAATTTGGACTAAATCTAACAGATAAGTCAGTATCAGTGCAACTGTTACTAACTTAATAATAATTACCATTAGTTTATATTTARTTCAACACTTGAATCTATCCCCAAAGTCTTGTTACCTTACAAATCTTTCAGGTACCTTGTACATGACAACAGTATGACAATAGCCCAATATTTTCTATTAATACTTAATTCCAAATAYGTTCAAAATCATACATGAATATTTTGTCACCTAACAGCATTAGCCATTCACACCTCTCAAGAATTCAAGAGAATTTTGGAATTACGGCTATAGTTAGGAAAATTAATAACAGCAAGTCAGAGTCTGAGACATACTGATGAGTAGAAAGGTTTTAATTACCTGCACATTTAATTACTAAAGCTTTGACAATAGAAGCTAAATGAATTTCATATTTTGCATTGACAAAGTATACTTTATCACATTTAAAAAATTATTTATATTAAGTTTACTGATCTTTTTGTTTTTTTAAATCTGACACTAGTATGGAACCAGTAAATTAACATAGATTATTTATATCATCAACAGAAATGTCAGAAACTAAGAATGACCTGTTTGATTCTGTAAAATATCACACTGGTTACAAGGGAAAATCTGAGCCAGGATTAAAATTCCTGCCACTTACTTTCTAGCCATTGTGTTTCCTGCTCTTCCATATGTGAAGTATAAACTGCTAATCTGAACTATGAATAGAGTAACAGAGCTCCAAAGTACCTCTCCGTACCTGGGTTTGTGAGGCACCCTCTCTAGGTAAAAAGGACTCTTTAGAAGTGAGAATGAAGAGAGAATAACAAAATAACAAACGCCAATGAAAACTGAAAAAAAACCCTCATTCTTTTCCACAACATTAATCTTYGTTTTATACATGAGCATGAAATATTTAAAACATCTCCCTGAAAACATGTCAGTTTAATTTCACTGCCATCAAAAAGTGACTCTGGGGAATTTGAAAATTGCTGACTGTAATAATTTTTGCCCTCATTACATAGGATAGCATCACATAGCTCATTGCATTAAATAGAAAATTTCAAAATGGGATTAAAACTTACTGGAAAGATTACTGATTAAGCAGAACAAAATGTAAGCAAGTACACACTTCTAGGAAAACAAAACCATCTGACATTTCCCCTTCTTCCCATCTTCCTAAAATCAGATGCTTTCTCTTAGGACCCTGGAATTTGACATAGCTGTTGGTTGGTCTCCAGTGTATTTTACAGTAGTCAGGCAGGTACAATCTATAAGGACATGGAATGGAGAAGTGGTGTGGAATATCTCTAAAAGGTCAAGAGATCCCAGTTTTTATCAGGCACAAAACATGGGGCAACTTATACAAATAACATCAATTGCTCAAGATTTACATACAAATCATCACCTTTCTCCTCACTTCTCTTCGGTAAAACTTTCATGAACCTGAAAATCTCATGTTTCACAGGAGGTCTACGCTGGTATTTGTACATAACCGAATAAATAGCAGTGAGAGCAGTAATTTGTTCAAATGATTCAAAATAAGACAACTACCATCATGACTTGAATATTATCTTATTATAAAAAAATGTTATTTGAAACATGAAAAATACAGCAGAGCATCAACACAGTTTTATGTGCCTGTGTTCCAAGTCTATATATGTACACTTGTTTAGGTATTTACATGTACATCTATAACATATACATATGTACATCTATAATATATGCACATAATACATATAAATATGCATATTTGAACATTTGGAGGCCTGAGTTGAAMCATTTCCTTCTTCCACTATTCCTCTCATCAAAACTCACTTCCCTTCATATCTTAATATTCAATTCCTGAGATACAAACCAAATAACAAGCAATTTTCAAGTTGTATCACTCCATACTATGAGCCCAGCAAAATTTCTTTAATTTCAAAATTTTTTTCTCTACTAGATGACAATACACAAAAAAAGTCCCCGAAACAACAATCACACACATTGTGTGTCTGTAATAAGGAAATATTATTGCTGGGGRTGAACATTTGGTATCTAAGTCAATTAATCTATTCATGTATAGAATAAATATCATACCTTTATTGATTGCTTAGCTGCAGACATACTTAARAGAATGAAAATAAGTATCTTACGAGCAAAGACTATTTTCTATCATCCTGTCTGTAATATTATTTCATCAAATAATAAGAATAAAAATATTGCATAAACAATTCCTTTGAGGTTGGCCTTTCATTCAAAACCTGCTCAGTGCCTCATCTGGCATATTGCCACACCTGATGTCCTCGGGAAATTATTCTGATTTAAAATTCCTGTGAGGTGTGTAATTCCACTGAAAGAGGTCAAACAGACACGCAAAAGAAGAGCACAAGTTTTCATAGCTGGAAGCAAAGAACCAGGCCCTCTGACTGGAGAGACTTCCCTTATTCCTGTCATATGCAGAAAGACAAATAAAACACACTATGTGCAAGAAAAATGACTGAATGCATGTCATTCCTGGAACAAAAAACTTCTGTACAAAACGTACTACAGCTACAACTTCTCAATAATGTGAATTCAATGCAATCAGAGTACTCCAAGCAGCACATACTGAACTTCCCAATTTTCCAATGTAGTTTAAGTGCTTATTACTTTGAAGACTAGGCAATGATCTACAGCTATTATTAACAAAGCAGAAGAATAATGGATATTATTCTTGCCTGTGGGATAGAAGTATCATTTACAGAATTGATAACACTTTAGTTTAGTCATTTTTAAAGGTCATGTTATACAATAAAGAAGGCCAAGCCTTTTAGGGATAACATATGATGGTGATAAAACTAGCATGGACCTACAGATCCTCAAAATTGCCAACCGTGTTTCTATGTTGTAAGCAAGCTAAAGCAGTGTGATAAATGCATTCCAGTGTATTCCCGATGTTTGTACTTTATAGTCTAGTTTACTAGACTAGTGGCCTATAAAGAAATTAAACAATAAAGAAATACCTTAATTATTAAATAATCTGAATGCATGGAAGGAGAACAAAACCAATCTTCATAATGCTATACCCTGGGATTATTTACTTAAGGCATAGTTGTAACAGATTCAGCAGAGAGGAGAAAATTATGCTCTTTGGTGCAGGAAATCAACATGAAAAATTTAATAGGGAGGATTAACAGTGAACAATTGTAATCAAGAGGTATGAACAACATTAGAGTTGCTTTTGMCGAAGTACCATAAATTGAGAAAACCTGACAGTGTTAGCAGGCAGTAGAAATTAAAGCTGTTATGTTGTGCCCTTAGGGATTTATTTATTGCAATGACAGCTCTGAATAAATCCTTTCATGAAGGAAGATAAAACAGATTGAAGTGATACACATATTTGCAAAATGGTTAACTTGTACAGGACCACAGAGTTCAGTCAGATGGAGAGAAAGAAAGCTGGTAATGGGCCATTTCCCCAGGGCAGGCAATGGTGGGGGCTTTGCAAACAGACTATTCACATTCAGCCTTCAATCAAGACTTTAAAGCCTTTTAGGCACTGAATGAGTACCATAGGGTAAAACTGAACATAAATATTTCTATGAAAGTGAACTGTCACCAGTTCACAAAATACACTGGATGTCAGATGCATGCAAATGATTTGCCTACCAACCTATTCAAATCTTTTCACAAATGACTTCCTGATATGCTCTTTGCTGGAAAAATAAAAAGGTAACATTTTGAAACACAGCATCCTGAGGTCCTTTTACCTCCYAATGAGAAACAGGCTCCTTCTTTTAAAAAACTGTTTGCCCAGCTTTTTTGAAAGAATGCACATGACCTTGTTAGAGAATGTTATATTATACAGATGAGAAATTATAAATACTTCAGTGATACCTTTAAGACAAAAAAAAAATCCAGTCACCTTTTCAAAAAATCTCTTCAAAATACCAAAGTAACATCATCTCCAGAAATCATTTTCTCAGAGCCTGCCTCAGTTAAAACAGCAATTTTTTTTTCAGAGCGGACAAAGAAAATACATCTCCTACTGCTTATAATCTATCATTTCAGGTTTAACAGCAGCTTTGGAGCAACTCTAACTAACAGTAAGATATCTTCAGTCTTGCTTCAATTGCTCCTATTTTGTCTTAAATTCATCCCCAAGGAATGTTAGGAAATTAAATCTAAGAAATCCCACCCTGTATTTGAAAAATAGCCCCTTCACTTACTTGAAAATCTTTCTCTTCCAGGATCTCTTTCCTCCACCTGACAAGGAAGGCAGCACAGACGTACAAATGAAAGTGAGAAAAACCCTCTGGTTCAGACTAGAAAAAATAAAAATAGATCATCCTTTCAATACACAAATAATAATACTTTTGATCACCATATGCCCCAAGTGCACTTTTATGACATTTACTATTAACTACAAATGTCAGCTACATCTGTCTCTCTTTGTATCACGAACATGCCTGCATTTCATCTATGCCAAACCTATTCACTGCTGCTATCTATAATGGGGAAGGAGGTGAGGCAGAATCCATTTCTCATATTTAAATTCATTCTTTACTGATGTGTTTTCCATTTCTGGTGTTATCCATTAGCTCATATCTGGTAAATATAATGAAATACTGTACTCTCCAGCTCAACATTGTGGCGTGAACGTGTGCTTCATCTCCATTATTAAGAGTCAACTCCACTACTAGCAGTAGATTTTGAAGTATAAATTTTGCTATAGGAAATTATTAAGCATTGTAAAAATAAATAACTTGGATTACATTGAACTGAATTAGAYGTTTTCACTAAAGGAAAAAAATCTACTCCTAAAATGAAATATTCACAGTTCAGTTTTTTATTCAGACCAGCTTTTTGCAGCTTTTTGTTCTGGTTTGAGTCAGCAGATTCCATCACTTCATGAAACTCCCCCTATAAAGTAATATTTTAGAAATATACATTAGAGTTTAGAAAATTTTGTGATGCTTTCTTTAAAAGACATCACTAAGTTTTCTAATATTACCAAATTAATCTTAGAGTTTATTTTCTATACCACTGAGAACTGAAAAAATAATTAYGATCTTAAATTATCAGTGTTATGACTGTAGACTAATGCTATGTAAAATCTCATTAGAACAAAATATAAAAATAATAATTATAAAATTAAACTACATAATCTGGAAAATTGAAGTATATATGCTGATATCTATATAATTTAGAAGATCTAATTATAATGCTTTAAATATATAGCAAGATCTTCTTTCATATTCTCTGCTGGTTATTTCAAAACTGAAGTTTACTCTTTAAAACAATACAGTGTTCCGTTCAAGTATAGTGAACAGAAACAACTTCTTACATAAAGCATAATATGATAACATACCTAATTTATTGCTWTTTAACCTAGAACAACCTGGTATTTAAATTTTGTGCAGTAAATTAACTTCCCAGCTATCACAAGTGGAGAAGGAAAAATATTCTCCTCCTACAACTTTTCCTTCTCCTCTATTCTTGACTGATAAAAGAGCAGAGTGTGCTACAAGAGGTTTGTAAAACACCTTGTTAACAGCTACAGAAACTACAGACCATCTGSTCCAACAAATCAGTAAGGTTCCAGAAAAGAGATAATGCCAATTATTTGGAGGGAAGCTTTAAGTTTAAAARTGTACTTGGAACTGAAAATAAGAATTAGCTAATTGTGGAAATACTTTTAAGGAATTGCAGAAAAATTATCTGACATGTATAAGGACCTATACTTTGTCTTATGATTTTTCTGTTTGAMTTTTTTTTTCCACCAATACAAGTTTCTTCAGCTCTTTTAAATGAAACCAAACAGGTTTAAAAATTCAATTCATTAGAGAAAAAATGCATATCCCCTACAGATTTAAAGATTCATCATGCTTCAGAGATAAGTCTAGGTACAAAGTATTTCCAATGGATAGTTTTAGACAGTTTTAGAAATTGAGTAAAACASCTAATGCATAATTGCCTTTTCTAACACCTGATACCTATTATACTTTTCCATTTGCAGCTTTTGAAGTAACAAACAATTTGATCTCTAAATGTACAGAAATGCAGACTACCAGCTAAAAGCTATTTAAAATCAAGTATAAACAATGACCTTGATTTAAATTTTTTAGCAAAAAATCTCAAGGCAGATGTACAACCTTCCAGAAGACTTATTCTGAACATATTACAGACAACTCAGAGCACATTATCTAAGAACCATCTGTCATTATCAATAAAAATCATTTAGATTGTTAACACCACGAATATCTCATTGCCCTGCAAATACTGGATCTCCTCTGCAGCTGAAATGAAAGRCATTCTTTGTACTGCACTCCCCAAACTTCTTGAATTAGACAGCCACTGAAAGAATGGAAATATTGTTGTAGGAAAAGATCGATTATTGTCATGCCAATGATTATCTAAGCTGCCTCCCACCCYGGATACTTCAACGTTTAGGGAGTGTAATCCCTCATGCAATTATATTTGCTGTTAAATACAAGATTATTGTTTAAGTGTTCAGAATAATTAGACCTATGAAATTTTGTCAGGGTTAGGTACTAAACCACATTTCACACTCAAGAAATAGCTCAGACACAAGGACATCCAAACAATCAATGATTACACATGAATAAAGCAACTTAAAGCAACTCCATTTCTACCACATTACAAAGAAATGGTATTTTAAGGAGATAGAGAAGAAAAGAGATTTTAAAAATTTTTGCTGAAACCCAAAGGAATCTATGGCAGAAAAAGAGAAAAAAAGCGAGCACAGGAACATAATGAGAAGTGGAAAATGTTGTCTGCTCCTCCAAGTTTTGCATTTTTGGTCAGCCAGGAGCTTCAACTTCCTGGGCACAGACTCAATCCACTGTCAAAACAGACTCAGAGTCCCAGTAGGAGAAGAAACACAGAGAGGTCCATCACATAACTGGCCTCCCACCAGGAATGACCAACAGCAGATGACTCAATATAGGAGTGCAAGACACAGCAGTACCTCCCCCAAACTTGGAGAATACTCCAAGTTTCACAGATTTCATGCTCAGACAGGTCCTAAGAGAAGCTGTAGAATATGTCCATGTAATAGGTGTTAACGGATTTGTCTTCACCTAACTTCCTACATCTTTTTACAACTGCAAGGTTTTTGGTAGATCACTAAGTCCTGGGACAAAGAATTCCAAAATACAAGTACATGCCGTGTAGCATGTCRGATTTATCTCAACCCCTGCTAATTTCATTCACAGTGTTCAGTTATTGAACTGAAAGACTACGAACCACTTCCTGTGCACTTTCTGCAATCCATTCTTATTTCCTTCTCTTTTGAAGACTAGAATTGTTTTGTCTATTCCACTGTTCCTCATGTACCAGCTCCAGCACCTTTGCTCAGCCTTCTGAAGTATCCTTTTCTGTAGTTTTCTGATTTTGAAATAGTGTCTGAACTGCATACAGCATGTAACTTGCAGAAAGAATATAACTCTCATGGTAATATTTTGTTCTCCATACTTTCCCAGCAATTCCTAACCTTTGAGGTTTTCTTTCTTTTTCTATTCGTCTCCTACTGAGCYCATATTTTCCTCTTGTGCTTGACTGTAAGAAGCTACCATGAAGCCCATAGCTATACCAGTAAAGCTAGGATTCRTCCAAACACATAATATCACTTTATATCTGTCCACACCAAATTTCACCTTATTTATGACTGGTTTTTAACAGCAACATGACATCCTGTGACTCTTTGCTGTCCACCTCTCATCTTGAYTACTCTTAGTGACATGGGGTTGCAGGCAAACACTGCTGTCTCAGTGGCTCCCTTTTTATCCCTTTTTTATCTTCAGCAGGAAGAGCTTAAACGTCATTACAAATTKTAAAAGAATTACATGTTATTTCCTTTACATTGCCTGCTTGTTCTTAACATTTGTTTTCTATCTTTCAGGCAATTATTATTCATACAAGGGCATTCCCTTGAATTCCACAGCTGTGTTTCTTTTTTAATAACCTCTATTGACGAACCATCCTCACTGTTTTCAGCAATCTCAATATTCTACATCAACCTGGTACATGTGTTCACTGGCTCCTAACGCTTTTTGAAGTGTGATTTCTCACTACAAAAATCACGTCAACACATTCTTAAAATGRCATATTTAGTCATCATGAAAGAATACTACGATCAAGTTTAGAGAACACTAAATTGAAGTCACATTATTCTTGTCATTCTAAAAGGTACTGGAAACTTTTCAGACTGCAACTACTTTTATTGTACACAGCAGCCTACCAGCTCATGTAGAACCATAATCTTTTCCCACTTGTCAGTTTTCCAGTCAGTTATATAATGAAATTTTGATTATTCGCTGGTATTAAAATTGTAAATTTCAGTCACTACACAWATTAAAAAGGTTTTTACAGTTATATGCAAAAACACCTATTAAAAATACTTTTGCTGGGTTTGCATATTTTGAATTGTCTTCTATCATCGTTTTTCTTCACTATGACTACTCCCAAGAGGATGCTCCTAAAAGCAGTAAGTGACCAAAAGCACTTGYCTAAACTGAATCCAACCTGACCATAAATGCAGCAATGAAGTTGGATCTTTTTATGCTTTAAAAAACCAAAMCAAACAAACATAAAACCTAAGTTATAGGTAAAGCCTACAAGTGGCTGTTTCTAATGTAAGCATACATCAATTAACATGAAAATTTAKGGGCAAGTTTGATCTTTACATAAAAAAAAAATCTGATCCAAACACATTTCATAACAACTCAAAATCTTTAATGAATTGTAACATTTCCAGGTCACAACATCAAGCTAGAAGTATCTGCCACAGCCAAAAAACTATGCAAAATTATTACCTCAACCCTTGGAGCTCCCTAAATCCTCTATAGAAGAGCTACTTTTAAATTCAGTTATAAGAACTGTGTTCACATTTCCTACTTCTACAACACATGCTCAAAAAAAAAAAAAACAAAGAACAACTTATTGTACAGTGTTCTATTAGATTTTGCAAATTTATGCTAAACTAGGTGAAGATCAGTTTTCATAACAATTTAGTCATTGGCCTCTCTGATCAAGACAACCACAACTTGGCAACAATTCCTAAACTATGACTTGTGATATAAACCTCTGCTGTGAAATTCCAGCCACAAAGAACACAGACCAATGCTGGAATTTTTTTGGATCAACACCTTGCCCTATTAAAATGCTCCATAAAGCATGCAAAATTCATGTTAAGACTGAATCAATATCAAATAGAAATGGATGTTATTACTATATAATATACTATATAATTACTATATACCTGATTTATCCACTTTTCAACTAATAATTAGTTCAACTAACAATTTAGTTTTATGAAGCATCTTTCATATAAATTTCCATATGACCTTGCATTTTCTGAATGGAGTTTAAATTACTGCCCTCTTCACTTGCTAATACGCTCAATGCAAATAGAATAGAAAGTAACCAACAAAGTGTGTATTTGACTTTTTTGCCCYAGCTTTTCCAGAATAAACTGCGGTGGAAAACAAAAATCAATGTTTCTCATTTGGYTCTTCTAAAGAATTCACTATGAAGTTTTTAAAGAGTTCAGTCATGACCATGATGTCAAGTGGATTCTCATTCAATGTAACACTTTCACAACCAACACTGAAATGTCATTTTATAGTGTCTTTTCAAATGTCTTTTATAGCTCTTTTTCTCCTCTYGTGTGGTGGTTCATTACCTTCACGCACAGGAGTGTTGCTAGAAAAGGAATGGAGCTTCTTATGCAACTCTTTTATAACCCTTTCTTGTGGTACTGGGTATTGACAGAGGAAAGTGGAATACAGCAGTTTTCTTGAAAAAYGCCTTTGATGCAAATGCAAGAAGATGCTGAACTCTACACAAGGAGAATATTCTGTAACACTTATGTCTAAAATTACTTTGAAAAGAACCCAGATAGACACAGAAGCATCATGGATAGTGAGACTATCAGAAAACGTAATTTTCCATGTTAATAAGCCCTTTGTTACCTGTAGTAAAGAGTAATCATGAGTTGTTCTTTGTACTTGCTGGAGAAACTATTACTTAATTTGCTGCTTTGTATTTCTACAATTTGAAAAAGCAAGCAACTTCCACTTTACCTGCTAGTTWTAACTACGTAGAACATAACAAAAACAGGGATGAAGCAAAGTGAACATGAATTCTGCCRGTGAATCTAGATAATAACAGTAGTGAGGGATGCTTATAAATCCCCAATCTAATAGAGATATTTGTGAATCCTCTAGTAGAAACAAAAATTTACTTTCTGCAAGTTATTTGTTTGATRATGAGAAAAGGAGAACCAGCAGCAAGAACTAATGAAACTCTTCCAGGCTGGTTTCAGTGCATTAACAAGTAGAAGCCACATAACATTATAAGCCATCATCAATAACAATAGATAATTTACATTGTTTAGGATTTAGAGAACAGTTGATTACTTATAGCAATATAGTCTTTCATTCACCATAGCTGATGTATTAAAAAACAAAGTTTTTAGGTTAGAGCCATTAATATGGCTCCTAATTATCTAACCAAACCACGACACAGTATAATGACTCAAAGTAGCAAATTTCTGTGTAATTAACATGGAACAGCACTATATCCTTCACCTCCTTTAACAGCATGAAATACAAGCATACAGTTAATTCTGTTTTTTCATGCATACAAAGATGAAACACATRCTTTCCTACATCCCTTAGTCTGAGTATTTTCCTCAGAAAAGGCTTAGGCAGACAGATCACACAAGCTGTAAGAGGCTGTGAGAAGACAACACTACCAACAGGCCTTTCAAAAAYTTCCACATGCTTGAAAAGTCTAATCCTCTACCTATTTCCCAAAAAATTCACTTTGCATCTTTAATTTACTGAGATTCCCCCACCTGAACTCAAAATCCCCCTTGTAGGTATAAAGTCAATGAAGTACCAAGTCGTTATGCAAAGGCTGAGGAGCAATAAGATAAGGATAAACCCAGAAGAGTTGCCTCCCCAGCATACATGAAGTTGAAGAAAACACTTTCTRAAACCTGAAGGCTATTCCTTCTTTAATAAGTTACATGGCAGATTTGATTTAAAACCTCTACACAAAATATTTTGAAAGGCATGGATGTTTCAGATATCCAAATTTGTATTTCACCTTTGTTTCACCATTCAGTGATAGAAAGAACATGTATTGCAAACACTTCTTTAATTTTAAGCTAGGCTTAAGACTGGCCTTCAGTTATTCAGACATGACTGTCCAGCTGGAAAGAAATTTGTTTTGAAGTTTCCTTCTAATTAAAACCCCATTCATTCTATCTGAAATCACTAATTTAATTTATACCTAAACATTTAAATTCCATCTCAAGTCRTGACTTGACACCAATTAGTTGGCCAAAAATGTGGTAGGAAAAAAGCAAAGCTCTGTCACACTATAATCAACAATGTTTCTATCCACAGAATTCTACTTAAAGGTATGATTTTACTCAAAAAGCACAAACTAAATCCAGATCATTAGGAAATACATGCTGCAACTGACTTAATTGTGAAATACTTTGCTGCAGGGCAAAATATCTTTACATAAAAGCAAACTACTGATTTGAAATAGGGACAAGCACTACTGATTAAAAAYGAATATGGTAACTTTTCCACTTGTGAGAACTTCAGCAGATCATGTGAATCAAAACCAGATCACCTCAGTAACCTGCTTTTAAAAGGCAAATGAGCACAAATAAGCAGTATGACTAATATTTACTAAACTAATTCCCTATTTCACCTTTTGAATTTCAAAATTATTTACCTCATGTATCATTTTAATTATTTTTACAGTTCATTCCCAGAGAACCTCGATGCTGGGAAATTAATTAATGGGCACAATAGAAGAACTGTCAGCATTGTTTAAATATAATTTCAGCGCTAGCCTCATTTACATGTATCCCTTTATTCTAAACAGTGGTACTGCTGAATTTTTTGTATTAAATTATTAGTTCATTAAGAAGAGCACAATGATATTCTTTTYTGCAGATATTCATGGGTTATCAAATCTGCTGAAATACATGCTCGAGACAATCACTAGAGCTTTTAGTCCACAGATTTTAAAGATACTGAAACAGTTGTATAATAGTTGTATCATTGTTTAAGTAATTGGCTTTAGCTTTATCACATTATTAGCTTTAATAAAAGTTATCSAATTAATACTTCAAAGCAGACCTACAGAAAGTAGTAAGTGCTTGTCTACCTTTTCATAGCCAAAACAATAATGTGAATACCTCCACACAAATATATCACATATAATATCACATTTATATTTATAATGGACTAAAGCAAAATCTAAATAAAAGTATTAAAAAATAATGCTTGCTTATTCTAACTTCCCATCAAAGTGCTTCCTGACACACTTCCAACACATAATTCAAAGAAATCCTCTCATGAAGTATGTTTTAGGCTACATATGTCACTTTCATATAGGGAGGTTCTTGTCTGCCTTTTTGGATAAGGTTGGTAGTTCGATTACTATAAGCTTTTAAATAAAATATGACTGGTCATTTGAGGAAAGCATATTAAATAGTCCAACAAAGATATTGCTAAATTCTTGTTCACTAAATAAAAATTCTGCAATCTCCRAATTCCTACTTCAGCAAATCAGGGCGTGATTACATCAATGTAACGTAAAAGTTTTGTGAAGACTTTTTATTAGATTGACATCTATACCAGCACCTTGTGCATTCTAAATAAGACCTATTTTCTTCTTAATAACAACAATAAATAAATTTTCAAGCAAGCYATTTCAATAACGTTTTCTTTCTTTCAAGGAATACACTGTAAGAGATGAAAACGAAAAAATGTCACATGTTCAGTCACACKTTTTCTCATAGATGGTCTTGTTGACTGATGAGTGAAAATACCAGAAAGTTATTTAGTAACAAACATGTGATATTGCCTTCCTTCTCTGTTTTCCAAGCTAATCTTTACAAGTTATGTAGGCAAGACAGAGTTAAATCATGACACAGAGTCAAGAACATCATCCAACTTTCTAGCAAAACCATTAACAAGATATTCAAGGCACATCACTGGCTGCCTCCCCTGCTCCCATAATTAAATCACACTGCATTCTACAAAACACGAAACAAGAAACAAAGTCCTTAAATTTTGATCACCATTATTCCTGTCAGAGGCTAGGAAATAGTCAGGACTGGTATTTTCCACCATTTGCWGTCCTGCAAAAATCTTATTCATGAGAACACTGTCTCATTGCAGAGCAACACTATCTGAATTAGTCTCTACTTACAGATGGCAATTTGCCTCAATGTTCAATCTTGCTTTGATGATGATTTCATTATACCAAGCTTTTTGTGACCATACCACTGCTCACAACATTCATTGGTCTGCAGGCTTCACATTTCATTYAACTTCTATTTAAACAAACTAATAATGCCACTGAAATTAAAGTAGGCAGTTGCTGAATGCAGCAACATCTTGTCTGATTAAAGASAAGAAAAAGCACAACATCTGAAAATGTTACTCAGCTGCTCTTCTGCTACGTACAGCACAGAGGCTCTACATTTGTGATTGTGCAAAAAACYRCAGGTTCATAAAAAGGCTGATGTCAAAAGCAACTGAAAAGCCAACACCATTACTCATTCCAAGTATCTGAAAATAGTTAGTCACTCAATATCACAGCTGGAAATGTTAATAATGCACAAATTTTAATTAAATTCATTAAATACTTGATAGCTATCGCCAGGAGCTTGGTCTTGTTGCAATGAATAAAACTAGCTGCTTCTTTTGTTAATAGAAAAGACTCACCAYGCTAATCCAAAAATTACTCTTCAGACCACTTCTATTGCCATCCATGAACTAGTTAGCACACAAAGAATTAATAGTGATGATCAGGTGCAGCTTTGCTGAACTCTGATCAGAATAAGAGACTACATCCACGAAATATGATTGCCTCTATTAGATTTAGCAAAAGTATTTCTTGTGAATAAAAATACAGTTCTGAAGATGCTAAATGACTCCATGGAYGCCACAGCCTGCTCAGAACTTAAATATCTTTCAGGACACTGAATCAAGGTAAGATCTTTGATTTGAATCTTCTTAAGATGCTGACAATCAAGTGCAGAACAATCAAGACAAAGTCWGCTTTAATAACAAATCTTCACACCAGACCACTGATTGAAGACAGCACCATAAAGCAAGAGACTCATGTGGGAATGGCACGACCTGCAGAGTTGTTGCCATCTGTTTAATCAAGGTTCTCTGGAGGGTACCTCTGATGCTACTATTCTTAYCTCTGAAAAATGAAATTTCTACATTGAACCTGAACAGCTCTGAGCAATTAAGAGATTATTACAACAGTAACACTCTCATACGTTTCTCCATCTCAGATGTATCAGACACTAACCATCAATGCTTTCCTAGCAGCCACTTTCTTAGAAAAGCGCCTACAAGAATATCCAGTAGCAGTGTAAATGAAGAAGAAAGTGGCAGAAAGTGARGCAAAGATACTACCACCTGCATACAACTTCTTTTATCTAATATTACCAATAATTCCTTGGGATTTTTTTCCTGGAAAACCTTCATTCGTCACAGATACAGCACAGGGGCTTAAAAAGCTCTTGCTCTACATCAGCTTTTCCCATATTGACAGCCTGAGGTAACCTGCACAGCTTCRTGTTTTTCCTGTTTGACAGGACATCACCAGACTGTGAAGTTTATGTTACTCAAATCTCTTATTGCTGCCAATACACATGACTTGCTGTTTTCTTTCCATCAGCTTTTGTGAGCAACTCTCCACTAATCCATGCTGACATTTAAAGGACTGAGTCTTCAGTACCAGTAGCTTGAGACACTTCCAACAGATGACAAAGCAAACAAGATGCCCTGATCACTACCTCTACCCTTAAGCAGCTCAAAACAGGAGGAAAAACTTTCTGGCTGATTTTTTTTGACTGAACACAAAATCTTCAGCTGAAATTCACAGTTAATATCTAGTATAGTACTTCTGCAAATTCCTTTATCAAAAATTATTGACCAAATACTTTAAAAGCACARCACTAGTCCCACTGAAACAGCCTGGACAATGCATCAGATTCCTAAGCATGTCTCCAAATTTTCAGAAACATCTTACTTATTTATTTTGTTTAAGAATTTAAAAGAGTACATAGTGAGGTTATAAATTACTCTTACTGCATTTATTTTCCATTATTAGAAAAAAAATTATACATTATTTTCTTCAAATCTCTTTTATTAAGTTGTAACAGAAAACAGAAAAACAATCATTAAAAAAATGATGTTGCCAGGCTTCAAGATGAATTTTATCAACAAATGAATGTGAAAGGAACAAATATGTTGCACAGTAACAACTCAGCCTCTAGAAAATTACAACAGAAACCAAACAGAATATTATCTACCCAAACTGTGAACTAAAATAATGTATTTATTTATTAAAGTATGTAGCATCAAAATCTAATTTTTAACTGTATCTTTTCTTCAGTTTTAGAATATTTTTCAAATTAATTGAACTGATTATTTCCTCTGTGATTTTGCATATGGTAATRAAGACTGAACTTTTAGACTTTAAAATCTGACTAAAATATATTCCAAAATGCTGGAAAAGTAGGATGGAATGCTGTATGTTCGAGCATAAATGTCAGTTAATGCCAATGTTTTCATATCTTGCAAATAATGAAAGCTGCAAATGCAACTTCATAGGTACATAGGTACAAGCTTACTTAACCACAGTTACTTTGTGAACATTTATATTTCTTGATTTCCAAACACCTTAAATAAATCTCAAAATAGCAAAGGATATAGAAAAATTAAATAAAAAATAGAGCATATTTAATGCAATTAGATACCTAACAAAACAACGCAGAGATTTTATGATGATCAATATTGATCACCCAATACCATTTTGGAAAAAGGTTTTCTGTACATCTTATTTTTCAGGGTAGCATTAAAAACTCACTGGTATAAAATCTTTGCCATCACAGAATGGCTCTGTGAGAGATGCAGCTCACCACACACTGACAACATCTGCAGCTCACTCCAGCCAAAACAAAGGCAGCACAGTGCYCATAGTTGGAAGAAATGCTCTAAACCAGACATGTGCAAAATGAGCTGCAAAACAAAGTGATCAGCTCACACAAAGTTATACTGAGAGTTTATACACGGAAGAGACCCCCAGMGCCATGCACTYAGGCATGGTGATGGAAACAGTGGTRGCAAACTACTGATTCCAGAGGTTTTACAATTCTTAGGACTAGTGATGAACTACTGAAGATGGATCCTGGCCACCTTTCAAGAATCTGCATTTGCCACTTAACTTTCAGACAGCAAAGACTCTATCAGGAGCATTCCAAGGGCTGTTTATTTTTCATGTTATCCCACTAAAAGCTTGGCTAGCCTTTGAAGGCTGTGAAAATTCACTGTATCCCTGGGCACTTAAACTATAAACCAAATTAATAATCACTTCTGAAAAATGACAAGGTGCTGCTACTATGGAAACAGGCAAGAAACAAAGGTTGTCAGCACTGCTCACTGGGAGCCTACAGGCAGAGTTCTGTTTCCATTATTGGTACAGGACCAGAGACAAAGAGAATTTTAAAAAGAAAAAKAAGCAAAAAAGAAGTCACAGCCCAGTTAGAATAAAAGCCATGAAGAGTGCATGTGTAATGAAAGGGGACTCAATACCMGAGAGGAAAGGAATGTACAAGTCAGAAAACCAAAAAACTCTTTACCATATACCTAATTTACATAACAGGTATTCTGAGATAATATTAATAATCATACTTTTAAAAAATAAATATACTGAAACCATACAAACATTTAGTCTGCACTTAAATATTTAACTTGTGAAGTCATACCGTATCATGAAACAAAACATTTCAAATTGTATCTTATGGAAAACTGAACAAAATTTACATTGTTCATKATGAAAATGCTTCATTAAAAAGCAGGTGTTGACTTGTTTCAAAACAAACCAACAACACATAATCCCCAGAATCTTTTCTTTTCTCTGAAATATTAAAATGAAGTTAAAACATACCTAAGAGACAATTTTTCTGTCTGTAACCGTAGCTTTAAAAAAGTATCAYCAGAGAAAGTTGTTTATACTTCTCAGAAAGACAGATTGATTTGTTTTCCCATTAACACACTAYTTTTCCGCAGCTTTGATAAATTACAATGAAGAAGGAAAGAATCCCATTAGAAAGAAGAAAACCTGTTTATTAACAAAGAGGAAGATTATTAGAACTTAAAGGCTCAATCATGAAAATGCTACTATTAGTTTTGTGGAACTTCGAGCACAATGTTAAGTTCTTTTTCAGCAACATAAGAATATATTAAAGAACAATCAGAAGATAGTCTTCATTGARCTGATTTATATTTAATAATTTATATAATACTTCCACAAAGTGGGTTCTCCTTTTCCAGAAACAGCAGGAAATGTTATCTGGAAATTTTCATCCATAACTTTTTGTAAAAAAAAAGAAAAATTGGCTGTATTTAAATGAAGAAGCAAGAAAGCACAGGCGTTTCAACTGTTATCTCCATTGTCCTATCTACTAGACCATGTTTCCTCTCCAAATTGTTAACTTCTGTCTAGAATGCAAAAAACCTGCTGTTTGCATCTATTTAGCTTATTCAAGGTATTACTACTATTTCCTAAGTCACTACATTAAACTTGCATTTTCAAAACTATTTATTGTGTTTCATAAAAGTTCCATGAGAAACAAATTCAATGCAAATATAAACTGGAGGCATAATTTCCATTTATTACTTTTCATAATACCTTTTCCATTCAGAGGTATGAATACAATCTATGGAGTTACTGCCATTGTTCTCAAAGACAGATAAAAGACAAAAAATAATCACAGCATGCAATTATTGTCATCTAGCAAAGCCAATAGAATATATATTAAAGGTTATACAATACAAGGTATAGTAATCATATGGATATTTACRATGATCCAACTGAAGATACTGTAAAATATTATTACATGTTTTCAGTTTGTGGGGGTTGTATTCCTTTTCAAAAACAGACACCAGGAGGTCAGGATAATGTCTCCAGAGGAAAACTAAGATCCCTTAGGAGCTTCACTTCAGAGCAATAGAGGAAGGAAAATTCCAGGGACTACAGTGAACACCAGAAGAAAAACTACAGCAAAGAACTGGGGGCCCGCACCAACCAGAGTAAGAAAGAATGATGAGAGGATCARGAACCAAACAGAGTTTGATAAAAGGAATCTCGTAGAGGCCAGAGAGGGCTCTGAGGAGCTTGCTAGGACTCAGAAGTCATTTCTGAATGACACAGCTACTGCAGTGTTTTGGTTAGGATTGCAAGCATTCTTTTAAAACACATTCTAACATACAGTCAGGTACTGAACCATGGCTAAGGCCAACCTCAGGTTTTTATTGAGTAACATTTGTAGTTATGAACTATTCTCTTGCAAATGAAAGTCTTCTTGTAAAGTTTTATTTATCTCCTTTTCCTTCATTACTTAAAAGCATAACAGAAAAAAATAAGTCAGACTGGGAATTTCATGTAATATTTTCCCATACACTCCCGGTCTGCAGGAAAAAACAATCAGACACAAAGTATTTTAGTTTCAAAAACATTCAGCCCAACTAAACCACAGAAGAGCCTTTGATTTTATCTCAGTCATCTGTTTCATTTATAAGCAAAGAATGTTCCATGCACTGCAATAAATTCAAAGCCYTCAATCTGTCTCCTGTCATAAGAAAAACGAGAATGGTGCAGGGCAAAACATGGGAAAAACTATGAATTTTCATTAATTCCTGAAATGGTCAAACACCTCTTGACTCCAGACTAAAGCAGAATATCATGCCCAATTTCCTTTACTCTGATATTCAAAAACAGAGAACTAATACAGACACAACTCCAATTACCACTTAAAAATGAAGATTTCTCAGAACCTGGTAAACATTTATGACATAATYCTTAGGACCCTGAAGTCAAATGGACACCATCATCTTCCCTCTAGGAAAGSAAAGCATAGACAATTCAGAATTATTAACACATGCTTTCTTTCATTATCYACTCCCTTTAAGAAAGCAGGGACATGCACAATTGCAAGTCCAACCTCCAGCAGTAATGGTATTCATCAGTAATCTTCTTGTGAGCCTTTACAATGGCTCTACTACTTGACTTCAATCAGCTGTAAAGCTCTTTTATTCTGTTATCACATCAGTGTGAGGGAATGAATGCCAAGGATTGAATGCCCTCCTAAAGGAGCACAGTCATGCTGGGAGAATAGCAATGAGCTTCTTTCCACACTGCTCAACACRTTCTTTCACACTCCCTCACTCTCACAGAGAAACACATGCAGGACAAAAATAAATATCTGCTGAGGGGTAATGCTAAGAAACAAATCTACAGAATAACACACTAAATAGAGGATATCACAGTTTAATAGAAAGAGTTGAAAGTTGATATAAAGGAGGCAATTAATAGAAAACCGGCAGCAGTTGTGTTCCATTTGTCAGACAAAAGSGATGAGTGGAATAATTATGTTACTAGTGAGAAAGACTCAGAATTTCTTCACAGAATGTCTCATCTATTAATACTTAATTCTTCTTAAGCWCTTTTTATTTTTGCTGATGTGAGAACCTAAGCACAGACATGTTCTTAATCATTTTAATAAAGTGATGAAAACTGAAGGTCAGATCAAAAAAATGGATGGCTGTTGATATTCTGAGTGGAATCTTTTGGTAGCTCAGCCCATCTCCTCCCTCCACTGTTCAGGGTTGTGTACATGGCCTTAGCCAAAACAAGGGGATAAGTCTGATATGAAATCTCTGAAAATATGCTCCAGAATCTACACTGCCATATCGACAGAGCTATCAGGCAACTGCATTGTCATTCATAACTTACTATTTATTGCTTTCAGGACAAACTAAGAGGTTTTTATTTTTACTTTTGTAATTTCAAATACATCAACATGCTGCCAGGAAAGTAAGCTATGCTCTAGCAGGAAAAAATAAAAAGTGAATTTTTCTAGCTCACATACATTAGTGGATATTCATAAATAAATACATATAAAGTGTTTTCCAAAAATTCATATTTCARTAGTTAGCTATGAAAAATTCCACTTTCTGACCAGCTACAAAGCAGTGTCTTTCCTCCAGAAAGATTATTTCTATTAAATATTTTTAAATATTTCAATCAAAATGTATTTTCACATTATATGGAAATATTTTCAAATTATATGGAAAAATCTATGCAATCTTGCACATAAGATAGAAGGGCTGAAAGGAGGAGAGATATCAGAAAGCTTGGCAAAGAAAATTAATCAACTAACCTAAGAAAACTTAATTCRTTTTGTAGGACATTCTCTTTCAAATCAGCACTAAGCTGCAAGTCCATTAATTCTCTAAATCTTACACTTCATAATCACAAACTCAATGGGTTTACGCTTCTGYTTCCTGACAGTCAGTAAGATATTCTTTCTCCCTTCAGTTAAAATGTTTATATTAAAAAGAAATAATCTTCCTTCMACRAGAGCTAATTTAAATTCCTGTGCWGCTCCATTAAAGATGAAGGATGGAGCTGTAGACTGTGAAATGCCTTTGTGTTTGACCAGAAGCAGATTATTTCAATAGTGCACTACACTCTACAGTCCATTTTWGAGTGAACAGGAACACAGTGAAATCTCTCTTGCTGTGAAGTGTGCCYGCATCAACTCCAGCTTGGAAAAACAGAGAACGACTTTTGTGCCTCTTCTCAGGAATAAGGCATTGATGTGGCAARTGAATGAGGCTTCTGAACACTGTTTTCAGAACACAAACTGACATCTCAGTACAYCAGAGATGCAATAAAACTTAATGAGTGACTCAACTGATCACATTTTCTTGAGAAACTACACTGATCCAGTGACATAAACAGCAACTTTTCCAATAGGAATGTGCTAAATAGTTTCCTGCACCTYTCAATCACGCTTGTAAGAAGATCAAAACTCAGGATGAAGCTCTASAAAATACCGTCTCCAGTGAAAGTATATAGCTAAAATTGTGTCTGCAGTGGTGCTAGACTTTAGCATATTTAGTATATTTTGGTGACACCCTTTCCCAATAATGTAGGGAAGGCATCAATAGAAATCATAAAGCACTGATTTTTTTTTTTTTTTTTTTTGTAGGTGAGGAACAAAAACATGGTCAGGTAGTTGGAATAGACAATCATTGTAGGTCCCTTCCAAATGAGCTATTCCATTGTGTTCTACTAATTACATCATAAAAGCCAGTTATTTGCACATGCAGTCAGTAAAARTGACTCTCATCTCATGTAAAAATGGGCCAGGAATGACCACTTCCAACACGGTCAGACAGCCATTCCATGCCTGCTCTCACAACAGCGTGACCCAGAACTGCCCAGCTCTGCCTAGCTCCCTGGGCCTTGCCTAAACTTAACCATGTCTAACAAACAATAAAGGTAAATTAGAAAAGGATCCTCCTCACAGCCATGGGCAGAAGGAAAGAAATTAATGGCAGCTGAGATACCACAAGTTCAAGTGACTCTTGTTCTCCCTCGCTGACAGGAGAAGAAGAATGCACTCACAACTCACACTTTGTTTCAGTAAATATCGTTATTCAAAAGAACTAGGCTGCACCAAAGRTAAAATGCAAGAAGACACGTGCTTGATGAGATAAAGATCTCTCAAGATTGTTAACATCCTGTCTTTACACAACATTAATGAACTCATGGGCATCAGTTTCAGGATTATGTGTGAGATTAAGCTTGTTTTAGCACAGGTATACATGATTGCACATGTGTTCATCTTCACACTTCCAAAAACTCCTAAACATGAGTTTTCTGATTCAGGATTTATTTGCACTTGTGAAAGCAACAAAGTAGAATAAGGGCAAGAAGAAAAATAAATAACTGCATTGGTGAGCAAAAACACTTAATGAAGGTTTAATTCTACAAAGTCTACTTTTCTACTGATATTAGCAGAATTTTTGGAAATGACACAGAAAAAATATTTATAGCATAAAGCTGATTAATCTGAATAAAAGCTAAGGGGATAAAATGCATAGAGTAGCTTAAATCATAAATTCAAACGCATCTAAAAGAAAACAGATAGTCATTACATTTCAATCCCAACAATGAGTAATTGTTAAATTCCTCATTTAAAAGTGCTTTACAAGATTTATTTACTACAATAAAAGTACCTGCAACATTACTCTGACTTTGCATAATTTTCTGTTAATTACCTAGACTTAGCAATATGATGGAAAACCTAATAATGTGGTATTTAGTACTTATATAAAGGAACAACCTGGAAAAAAAACAAATTCCKAATGGTTTTAAATTGCTTAAAAAGATGAAAGGATTTTTTATCATCCATTCCCCTTTTCCAAAAAGTTATTTGAGGGATCAAAGCATGTTAACACAACTGTTCTATTTAGAAATATTAAAAACGAGACAACTCATCTCTCCTACACTTTGTTCTCCCTGCTTCATCCCTGCTCCCCTGCTGAAGGAATGACATTAGATTTTGTTAGTGCTGTTAAACAATATAAATGTCTTGGCCACAGTGGAAAACTATCATGCTTAAAATTAAAGAAATATTATTTCCAAATATATGCACTCCTGGCATTTAAACACATATAGAACTGATATTAAAGTTTTGTGAAGAACAAAATGTTTCTGATATGGATAAGGTGGAACTAAGAAAGCTATAAATTATTAAAACACACTGGAGGTCAAAATGGCTATTTGATTAAGCCCAGGTAAATGAAGCAGTAAAGAGAGAAGGAGATGAACAAAAAGCTGGCCTTTGTGGGCAATTATAAAACCTAAAGGAAACTACTTTGCACTTTGAGTAAGTTTATTAGCATGAAAAGCTCTACCTATCATAATCTCATTAAAAATAAGAGCTTTGATGAATAATTGTACAAAGGCTTTCTTAATTTAATTAAAAACAAAGATAAAATTTTCCTATAATACAGATCAGATGTATTTTTTTATTATCAGATAATACTTTTATGTAAAATATTTGTATCCATTTTTTCTTGACACTTTCCTCTGCTTATTTGTTTGTCAGCAAGTGAAGCAACCTGCTGACCTGGACTGAATGAAGAAGCCAGCTCTCCTCGCAGCTCACTTCACACATTTGAAGACCAAACAAGGAAGTTACATTTTCCTACTTTGCTATAAGGCCAAGTGCTCAAATAAAATATGCATGGAATGAAGTGCAGAAAATATATTTGAAAAATAAAAAAGGACACATTAAAGAATATTGCTTTTAAAAAAAAAACAAGGACACATTTAAGAATCTTGTAAAAAAAAAAACAAGGACACATTTAAGAATCTTGTTTTTATACAAAACAAAGTTATATAGAAAACACAGATTTCAGTATCTCACAAATCAGCATCTTGAATTTTTCTATTTCAAGACATAAATTAGTGGGAAAATTAATTCTCAATATTGCAAGCTAAAAAAATACTGTGAACAAAAAAATGCTGCCTAATTTTGCATGTAACTTTGCATTCCTTAGACCCTACAAGTTGCGTAAAACATTCCAACAATGATRTGGGTATGAAAAAACACAGTGCCTAGTAGATGAAAGACAGTCTTGAACCACATGGAGTTTAAAAAAAAAATTGAAAAAAAATAGTCTCTTCTTCAGCCTTTCTAACCTAAACCTCTTTTTCCATGTCGAATACATGCAAATGTTATCAACACAGCTTCAGTGTCCCAGTGTGGCTACTCTAAAAGAATCTAGGTTGAATATCTTGTCCTTGACAGTTAACAGTAAGGGAAAATTCAAGAATGTGCAAGGTTTAGGTAACTTCTTCCCATCCACCAGCATCTTAGCACAGGGGCTTGCACTGTCTTCTCTGAACTGGTAACTACTCAGTGACTGTATTATGTCAAAATTAATAACAAGAAAAGGTTCACCAAAGCCACTTTAACTGCAAACTATGTTGAAATGTATTGAGTGGAGTTTTTTTGAACTGCTCCCCAACAGTAGTATTTCTGTGCACCTTTTCTCCAATTTGACATTTTAATAATTAAATCACCACAGCTATTAATATTTCCTCTGTGTTCAGCCTCTGAAGTAATGTGATACAACAGAAAGTAAGGACAGAGTTAATATAACTAAGTATGTCTAAAGTATACTAGGATGACAACTAGCTATGTTTTTTTCTTTTATTTTTTCTATTTCATTGACATCCTCAGTCCAGCTGAGAAAATATTTTTTTTTAAATTTAAGTAGATGAACCAATTAAAAATAAAACTAATTACAGTTACCTGAATTTTAATAGCAAAAATATCTAATAAAATACAAGATTTGAAGACTTTTAAAGAAACATGGCAAAAAAGTAATTTCAAATATTCTGAGTTCTGCTGTAGTTAATCTTGAAACAGAACTTTCTCAAACAATGTTACAAGTGCTGTTATTACTTCCAGGTCCTTCCAGAAAATAAAGTTTTCTGGAATTCTTAACAAGCACCCTCTAAAAAAGTCTCAGTTTTATCTARTAGGAAAAAACATCATCACACCAGAATTAGAAACAAACCTCTTAAAATGAGTSTCTGTTTTAGAATATGACTTCATCTGCAGATTGAAAGATCATCACACAGGAAGATAATGTGAGCTTTGTATGAATCACTATTAATCAGCTATCCTCAAAAAGGAAAGTATCTTTGATTGAAATGCTATACTAAAAAGTATAGAAAACACATACCTTACTTCTTTTTAAAGTATCAGCTAAAAGTTTATAAATGTATTTTAATTACTGTTGATGAGCAACTGGCATGATATAGGTTTTCCTGTTTATTACCCACAGTTGCATATCAGCTTGCCAGTTAAATCTTTGTTAATATTCTCATTTCTAAATGCTTAGAATGTGATCAGTGCTTACTTTCTGCTAGGAAAAAGGCGAAAAACACAAGTTCAAATGCTTACGGGGTTTATGAAGAAGAATAGTGTAAAAAGGATTGCTTTGACAGTTTGATTAGATTAAAACAATCCATCAGCTTTCACAACATGCATYACTCTTCAAAATACAAGTATTGCAACTTCCTCAGTGGATGCTAATGCATTTAAATTGAAAAGCACTGGTATCACATCTTTCCAGTGTAAATTTCCAGGGAAAACAAACTGAAATGCACTGAATGGCATCTGATGATAGCATTTATAGACACACTCCTCTCACAACASAATAAGTTAAAATTAACTGAAGCACAACTACCTGCATGTTTTCTCATGCAGRTGCAATTATATTTTTAAAATGCACATGAAATTTGTAACTATTTTATATATATGGAAAACTACAGGAGAATTTTTGGAATTGTTGAGCTATACAGGAAAAATTTACTAAAACACAAATTGAAAAATTTGCAAARTAGTTAGCATAGGTTGATCAAAAGCAGGTCCTGCTTTACTAACCAGAGCTCTTTCTATGACAAGGTGACCTGCTGTGATAGGTTCTGATTTCTGGTTGCAGAAATAAATCATGTATTTTATCATGTAATAATGATACAACAATGTCATCAAATCTAGATATTTATGAACTTTTGCTAACTAAGCACAAATAGTATGAAATTACTACTGTAAAATGTGCACAGCTTTTCCATTCTCCTCAGCAGACATTGAAGATGTCCTGAGTAGCATTAGGTACCGACTAAGAATCATTTGATAGACTTCACTGATCTCCATATAATAACAAAATGCACTACTGGCTTCGACATAATGTCTAATTAATCCAGGATTATGTGARATGGATCGAATAGGGTCATCTGAAAGCTTGTGTCAGCATTCACATTAGCAAGTAACTCAAGGCAATATGGGATGGAAGGAAGATCAGAGCAGTTTGGGCTCAGGCTCCTACAGGATGTTGACTCTAAGTCCCTACAAGTACAAACCACATGTGCAGCATGGCTATTAGCTCCACATTGTTCAAAAAAGCAGAAGTTTTCATTTCTATGTAAAAAAYATATCTTTAAAACAACAACTTAATGGCAGTAGAGAAAAAAAAAACATTTATCATTTCAAGAGGAAGGGGAAAAAAAGGAAAATACAAAAGCTGCAGTTGGAGTGCTTGGACACAAAGGTAGAAAGGTTGGTGAGATGTCAGCACTGCTTAAAACAGTGGAGAAATAAAAGCTAGCCTGTGTGAAATTAAAGCATTGTGAATCCGTACAAATGGGATGAAAAGAAATCACAGWAATCAACTAAATACAAGTATGCTTTATTATTCTGCTAAAGTGGGCTGAAGTATCCTTAATGTAATAATATTCAACCTTTCAAAATAATAGTAGCTAAATTCAGTATATAGCACACTGTAAACATTACAGAAAAAAGTGTATTGTTCAACTTCACAAATTACCAGTTCAACCAGAGGCACTTAAAAGGAAAAAAAAAAAAAAAGTACGACTTTTAAACTCATAAGTTACTTTCAAATGAAGTTTCCAAAAGCATTTTTGTAACCTCTGTCAGCATACACATGGCAAACTTGTGCCAATGGCAACACACAGTTCAGCTTCTATCTGATTGCATGAGCTCAGAATTTCTCAAACATCAGGGTTTATATATCTTTCCCAGTTTGTATAATGTACACTCTTCTTTCTCACAATAAACTTTTCTATTAAATAAAAATCAAGTCCTATTTTTCCCTCCTTACTGTGGAAAAATGCAGCCCCAGAATTCAAGCCACATACCTCCAGCTTGAAACAAAATTTATCTTCCTTCAATTACCACCAGTCACAGCTATCAAAAACTACAACAGCAGATGTGGAGCCACCATTGCTGAAGGATGTTTCCCACAACTGCTATTTTCACTTTATAAACTCTTCCATTGTTTACAAAGTCATGACAGTATTCTAGCACAGTAATGATGTGATTGTGATTCAGACATTATACTGAGTCTTGAGTGCATATTYTAGAGAAATTTGAATTTTAGCTTCATTGAAGGGTACCATTACCCTAKGGAACATTTGAGTTACCTGAAACGAATCTCACCCACTGACTCCCAGGTACAAGTTTGTTAAATGGCTAATTGCACATGCAGTGAAAATGGATTAGRGTGTAGCTAAAAAGGTTGAATGTAGAAATGAATGTTCATTCACAGACATATGTTTTCAAAAAAGTAAACAGACTAGGCAAAATTTAAAATTTTAAAAACAAAACAAAAAATGGAAGCATCAGATTAATTTGAAATATGCAGTAATTATTAGTGATAACTGATTTATATACTTAATCAGAATAGCCAGTACAATAACTACATATTTCACAAATTGTAATTCCACAGTATATACTCCGTTCGGAGATCTGAATAATCAGGATAACTTTATTTCTGAACTTGTCCCCAACTGAAGATTTCTACACTGGCAGTTTTTATTGTGTAGAAATTAATCTTGATAACTAAAGGTGACAAAGATTTAATAACTAAATGTCTTTAGTGCTTWCTAAAGACAGCCCAGAGAACTGCTGAAATCAGATTTAATTTGAAAACCACTGTCCATTTCTGATGCCATGTTAGGCATCACTTTAGAACTTCTTCATATTCACCTAAATACTGCAGCCTTATTTCAGTTTGACATACAAAAATACCAATTCCAACTAAGCACAGAACAGCCAAAATTTATCAGATTTATATACACTTTGAAACAGTTGGAGTTTTTTGATCAGTAGTTCCTGAACTACTGCTGGGAGAAAAAAAAAAAACAACTGAATTGGGATAACCATATGAATATTTACAGAGAAAAATGTCAAGAAAATGAAGGAACTGAATGATGGAACATCTGAGTAATGACAGAAGAAGGAAATTACATATTCTATCTGATTTAAGGGGATTCATATTATTTGTATTAGATGAAAATTAAAAAAAAAAA
>NW_026623350.1:1294809-1397553 GCF_030028575.1 Malurus melanocephalus | reverse complement strand
CCTGGAAAATGCAAGAGAAAAATATGTTGAACGAAAAATCCTATACAGAATCTACTACAAAAAGTGATGAAATAAGAGAAGCAAGAGCTCTATCGAGGAAAAGARGAATTCTTGGTATCAGTAATTGTCATCAGCTATCTCAGGAGAACTGTCATACAAAYGCTCTGAAACATTCATCTTAACTAAGGAAGACAGATCAGGGGAAAAAAGTAGATATGCAAATCAYCAGCATAAGATGACAGTGATGTTGTGAGAAAGCCTCAGATCACCCATGAATAGGATGGAGAAGGAAGAGTGAAACAGAACCAAAAMCCCCTGTGAGACTGGAAGAAAGGGCAGAATAGCTCTCAAAATAGACAGCCAAGGACAATGCAAGTGGCAGAGCAAAGCACAAGACTGTCATGTATAAGGAATACAAGAAAGGCCAGAATATTAAAGAAGTAGTGATCATTACTAGGAGCTACAGGACTGGAGAGACAAAAGAAGATAAGATTTTTAATATTTCATGTAGTTCTAATGATGTTGTGCACTCCAGAAACAAACAGTAATTATATCAATTTCATAAGCCCTCCACAAGGATCTATGCTGCTATGAAGAAGCTATTTTTACTGCATTTTACTAGATTTGTTGAGTATTAGTTTGTACTTTYTCCCCCTCCCCCCAACCCCAAGGCTGTGTCAGAATTTAGGTATTTAYGCTTACATAGTGTGGCAAAGAGTTAAAATTACCTTTAATATTTAATAGGTTTTTTTGTGCAGGCAGCAATAGCTATGGATGTCTTAATGAATTTGAAACAAGGAACAAGAGAACTGCACAACATGTTAGGACTTTTGTACACTTGTTCAGGTTTTAACCACAAGAAGACATCAGAAAAAAAAGGGAAAAGTGAAGCGGCGGTCATGGTTTAGTTGWTAGTGCTCACTTCTACAAACAGCAATAACCAATAAAATTGACTGGAGCTTGAGAAGAGAGAACTAAATAGATTCCAGCTTTACTCCACAGCCTCCCTGGGCAACYTGTTCCACAGGACAAAGCACCTTCTACTATTTAGGTGATTACTTTTAAAGTAACATTAAGACTTGAACAGACATATAAGGAGACAGATCTGACAAAACATTATCCAAAAGAAAATTATACATCTGAAAGCAACAGTGAAATCAGAGCAAAGATGGACAGCTCAGCACACCAGGAAACCTGTGACAGCTCACTCATCAGAAGGACACTCATCTTTGCCATTCCAGACAATTCATCACATTGTGGAGCAGGAAAGCATGAGATCAGTGTAAGGAAAGCTGTAGTGATGAACAGCAGCATATGTGGAAGCAAAGGTAGAAAATGGCTACTGATTGCTTCATTTAGATGCCTCAAGGAGAAAATGTGGACAAATATCTTTCAAACCCATGCAAGAAAACCCTTTTTAAAAAGTGATATATTCTCATTTCCTGACTTCCCAGTCTGCATAGGCAAAACAGACATGAAGCAGCTACTCTTAATACATAGTCATTTAACTTAAGTCTAATATAACTCACAGAATCATTTAAATTGGAAAGGACCTCTCAAGACCATCCTAATCACCTTCTAAAGCAGGACCACCTAGACAGGACTGTCTAGGACCATGTCTAGATGGTATCTGAATATCCCCAAAGATGGAAACCCCATAAATTAGGCACCCAATGGCAGTTTGATGACCTTCACAGGACAAAGTGTCTTCTTTTGTTCAGATAGAATTCTATGTGCTTCAATTTGTGCCCTTTACTTCTTGTTCTCACACTCGGCACTGCTCAGAACTTTTACAAATGTATACATAGTTCAGAGACTAAGGGAATACATGGGAAATCAAGTACTAATTTTAAAACTGCTTTTGAAATTACAGAAAAGTCTGATGTACACAGAATATAAATGATACACAAAATTAAAGAGCACATGGATGTAAGAAAAGCCATATTCCTTTTTGTCTTGTATAGCAACACAATTTCAGACTTTGGTCTTTGGGAACAATATTAATAAACCTTCTTCTAGAAACACTGACTATTTCAAAGTAGCTAAGGAGCAAAACAAAGTGTTTTCTAGACTGTATCTAAYATTCTACAAGTATCCTATAGTCATTCATCAAGATCCTGATCAATAAAGCACTTGAGAGTACATGCTTACATAACGAAATTCATGAGTTGGTCTATYGAAGTCAATGAGATTACTTGCGTTCTTTAATCTGAGCATAAGAGAAAATACTTTCTCTCTGCATTCACAATCAACTTTCATTTAGCCACAGAAAAATTAACATCTATTTCAAAAGTACTGGAAGCTGCCTTAAGGACTAGAACCTAGACAAAAACCTACAGGCTTCCCTTGCATATCACTGAGTTTTGATTTTCTGTTTTTTCATATGCCTAAATACCTTCCTCATAAAAAAGCACGAGTACACAATTTTTYCCTTCTTTTATTTTGCACACTGAAACTTCCCTGATGTCAAGGAATGGTACCAAAGAAAAATGGACAAAAATTAGCAATATAGAAACATATTTGCAATCCATACTTACATTAAAACAGTTGGTCTAGTGGGCAAGAATTTCACATCATAAAAGGTCCTTTTGAATACTACAAAAGGAATTTTACTCACTTTTTGCAAAAACATAGAAAGCTTCCATTTTGAGATGAATATTTCTAAATCTGAGTGCCTACCACCACGCTGTGTACTTATGCTACAAAGGTAATGAAGAYGGAGTCAATATATTCAATGGAGCCTAAAAAGGGATTCAACTGATGAGCCACTATAAACCATAAATCTCAGAAATCACTCTAAATCTCTCTCTAGGCTCCTGAGTTAATTTACTAGGTGAAGCTTAGATAACCAGTATTTTAAATTCACACAGCAATGAACACAAACTTACAGAAAGACACCTATCTTTTTGTAATTATATCTCAAACTGAGATATAAATACACCCCTGTTGTTCACAGTAAGCTCACTAGGACAGACAGACTAGGAACTTTGGAGCTGTGGCTCTGACAGACCTCTAAACACARAAATTCCCATGTATTGGCAAGTAATATGCAAACCCATTCAAAGTCTTGCATTTGTGCCAGATAACAACTTCAACAGTTACTGGGAGTCATATTTGAGCATCTCACAGAGGCTGCTACTGTCAGTTTTATACCTGCCAGTGCCAGTGAAACTGCTGATCACAGGTGGGAAGCTGAATGTGCACACTCCTCTGTGCTAGAACCTGGTCCAGAGAAAATCAGGACCCACTTAGTCTGCTTACACTGAGAATTTAGGATCCATGTCTCTCCATAAAAACTAAAAAATAAGTAGGAAAAACTAACAAACTAGATTTGGATGATCAACAAAGTAGTACCCATCATATATACACACCATTACACTTCTACAAATATCATCTGGCTTTTTTCTGCTCTAGGAGGAAACCTCTAAGTTATATTCTTATATAAATGTGAATGAGAGTATTTTAAATTCACACTGAAAAGCTGAGTCATTGTTTAAGAAAYTYGTTTTTTCTCCCTTGTGCACATAATCCTTAGRCATGCCAAATACTGTACATATAGTTATATAWGGATATATATTTAAAGCAGTGGTTCTTTTTTTSACTGACACTTTCTTTCCTTTGTGTTTTCTATTATTTCAGATTGCACTTAAGGTAAAACAAACAATAAGAGGTCAGTGACTTCAGAGCTGTAGCACTGAAATATGATTGCCTGCCACAATTAATTCCTAATGAACACAACTCTTGCCAACAGAAGGATGCCCTGGAAAYAAGGTTATCCCAGAAGGTAACTAGCCATGTGGTAGAAGGTGACGACAGTCAGTTGTCTGACCAATATTTGAAAACTATAAAAAAATTTCAATTGCTCAAGTTCAATGGAACTCCTTGATGTACCAGGAGTCTGTTGACACAAGAAAATACTGACTTGCTGAACGTAAAGGGATKGAGAAACTTCCAAATGAATGCAGAGTTAGAACCAGGGCATTGTGTTAAAACAGCTACATGTTTGGATTTCCACTCTTGCAATAAAAAGCTCTTCTCTCACTTGTTCATGTATTGCTATGGTTCCAAATAAATAAATAGGATTTAAACCATACTTTTCTACTTACTGTTAAAGAGAACAATGTGAAAAGGTTTTCCTGAATTATAATGGAAGTTGGCAAGACCAAAGTTGGGCTCAGTAGATAGTAGGACTGTGAACTAGGGAGCTAAAAAAATTCTCAAAAGAAAACAAGAGGTGGCAGAATCAAAGGTTGAGGCATGACCTGAGTACAGCCTCCTGAGGACACTGATGCTTTCTAACCAGGAGCTGCTTTTCTCTTACAGTATATGGGAGGTAGCAACAAGAAGAGTCACTACCAAGTCATGCAGTATTTTTACCTTTATTTCCTAAGAAAATTAAACTTTAATGTTCACATTTTACACCTGGCAGGAAAGGTTATATCCCACTACATCTGTCTCCTCTACTCCAGAACATTTAACCCACTGGCCAGTTTCAGTCAAATTGACAAATGCCTAGAAATCTGAAAGACATGATCCTACCCACGTGTCAGTAATTGGATATTAAATATTCATATGCCCAGACACTTCTTACAAGGTAACTAAGCCAGATTCTAAAATCAAGTTATTGTCAAATRACAGAGAAAATGTTCATGAATTGAAAGGACAAAAATAACAGCATCTGTGTTGATGACTGAAATACTAAGTGGTCTTGGAAAATATTATTTTGGTAGAGATGCAAAATTATTCAGAATAGCTTTTACTGGTAAAAAACAAAGTTGGCTTCAAAAATGTACAGAAAGCTGTTGTACCCTGAATAATAAAATGATTAATGAAATTCAGTCTGGATAGACACACAGAGTAAAAACATTGCAAAGCATAAGCATCTGRTGTCATCCATGACATGAACCCCTAAGACAGTTGAGTTGGACTAACTATGAACAATTACCAGAAGTATTCAATTTTGACAGGAAAAAAGGCATGAAAAACTATAAATAAAGAAGTAAAAAAATAGGAAACAACTTGAATCTCATTTATGAATCCATGGTGTTCTCATCTCTTGAAGAAGTTTCCATTTACTATACAACAGAAATAAGCATAAAAAGCACATGAAATGGCTTTTGTAAGTACAGATATTTTCAGCTTGCAAAAGGAGTGATTGCATACAGAGACAGAGAACAGTTTTGAGACAGTTGATGAGGAAAAGTGAATAAAGAATGATTTGACACAATTTCTCATCATCAAAGAAATAAGTGGAAGTGAATTCAAAAGAATCTTTCATTAAATCAAAGAAGTAAAATTCCTTTTCACACTGCATAAAGAAATTYCAAAAAAGTCACTGCCACAGGATGTTTTAAGCAGCATACTTTAAAACAATTAGATACATATTTAATAATATTCAATAGGCATTTTTWAAAAAATCAGTATAACAGATAAAGATATAATAAATCTTTCAAGTAGAAGATAGGAGGGTATATACCTTCCCCAATGTTTTGCTCTCACTCTAAATGACTGGTTTTTTTCTGCTTAACCTAACCTGGTTCAAGGATTTTGTGATCCAAAAAACCAGACTGGAACAATGAGAGTTCTCATACTCTCTAAATTCCTGGCCATGAAAAATTAAATTTGATTTTAGTATCTGTATTTTCAGTCTCTTATCTCAGGTGGCTTAAGGCTTTGATTGAGAGCAGAGTAGTAATAATATCTTTCTTTTATAGATTCTAGAGTGTCTGTTGAGAAATGTACTCCACTGTCAACTTTAATTGATTTTCTTTTTTTWAAATAAGCACTAAACACAAGACAATTCTATTGGAAAACACTTAAATCATTCTCATGTTCAGGGAGTGAAATTCTCTGATTGAGTCTATGTGAAAAATAGAAACATAGGAAAAAAACTATAATTGCATTTTTGAACATTTCTTAAATTCCAATTACTTACGGACAGACAAAAATCATTATTATGCATAACCTGTTCCCCCCCTTTTATCTATTTTTTTGGGGGGTTGGGAGGGCAGGGAGGGAAGTGAAGGAGGAGCAATAGGTGGTGGTGCTACAATTTATGTAACCAAAATTTTGTCTAGAGTTAGACATCTACTTTTCATTTGGATAAAGAGAAACCTGTGCTTCTGCAGTTTTTCCTGAGCTTAATAAGACTGTTGGATTCTCAGAAGTTCTGGAAAATTGTACCAATATTATTTCTTAAAACTTCACATTAGATGCCTATTTTTAAACAAAATCCCCTTGTAGTAACAAGCTACATAAATGATACCAACAAATAAATGGGAAACAARTATTACCAATTAACAAATGGTCTGTTACCATATTGGTCAATAAAGCCTATGAGGTCCAATATGAGATACATAACAATAAAAATGAACACTAAGTCAAAGAAATGAAAAATACACTTTAATCCTTCTTGAGGAAGGGAAGGATATAAATGGCTGGTCAACTACATGGGATAATACATTTACATTTTCCAGAAAAAAACAGTGTTTCTTTTGGGCAAAGAAAGCATTGGTCTCCTCGATTAAGAAAAARGAATAAATTTCAAGGAGGAAAAAAAAGTATTTTTCTAGACCCACCTGCAGGATTTCAGGAAGAAAGACACAAGCCAGCAGGCTCCACAAGCAATAGGTGCTCCCTGCTGAAGTTTGTCTAAGGGATGCAACCTGASAAATGTACTATCCACCAAGAAAGAAATTCTTCTTAGAAAAGATGGCAAATAWGGACAAGCAATCATTCTGATCTAACACTAGGGCTGAAATCATAGCTCTTCTGTATCATCCTCTCTCCCTGGCACCAGCTGTGGTACTCACCAGCCTCCTCACTTCACTAGTGTGAAGGAAACTAACAGAGACTGCCAAGGAGCTGAGGGGAACAGAAACTARAAGAAAAACCTACTTTAGCAGTGAGACAGTAAAACAACTCACCAGTACCGTGAAATTCTATCAGGGTTGTTATTATTTGCCTTTTTCTGTGTCTTTTGTTAATYCTTGTAATTGTTTTGCATTTTACATGATAGGATTTTATAAATTCTTTCATCTGTGTTAATTTTACATGGTAAGCCCTAAGGTACCTTGGTAACACTAAAGTTTTCCTAACACAGGAACAGGGCAATGCTGTAAAGTAAGACAGCAGGGCACTGTAAACAGAACCTAGCTCAYCTCCCTGGTTTTGTGTTTTCAATGAGTCTGAGTGCATTATTCATGCCAACTGCATCAGCTGCTTACTGGTGAGCTGGCAATACAGCAGTCAGCTAAATGGTACTGAACAAAAAAGCCTCCTGSCAGGTGAAAATATTAGGCTGTACGCTTCAACTCTAAACATTCACACAGCATATGACAGCACGCATTTAGAATTGAAAACTAAYATACATAGCTGCTACTTTTATTTTCCTCTTCCATTTTCTTTTTTTCTGAGCAAATATTTAGCTATGAAACCTGTGTCGGTGTCYCTTCTGCCAATTATATGCTACTACTATGGTGAGTTACACAGAGAAATCACTGCACAAAAGATAGCACAAAAAGGTAATTTATGTAAGAACATCAGATCAGAGGGTAAACACTTTAATGAAATATACATGCTCTCCATTCTACATGAAAAATAAATAAAATGAAGTACTGATACGKGTATGAAAATTCCTGTCCTATTTAAAACAGCAGTCAGGATAACACCTTGTTATCTCGTATCAGRATGATTTGATGGCATTGTTAGAGACTTCCTTCCAGCTGCAAACTGCCTACAAATCAAATGTAGTTTGAACTCCATATTTAAGCAGTTAAAATACTGATAGTCAAAACTAAACACTGTTGGGCTCTAAGTATTGGTATACAAGCACTGACATTCAATCCTGCATTGCCATTTCCAGTCAAGGATGAAGGATTGGGAATGGATGCCACCACTGTAATGGCATTGCTTCCTATCCCCTAACACAGGGGTACACAGCTACATAAACACAAGGCATCTTAGAGGTGCCTGAAGGACAACACACATTTTAAAAATTTAAATAAAGGAAAATAAAAACTTCAATGCAAACCTCAAATGTCTTATTCTGAAAAAAAGATACTTTCTGAAATATGAAGACAGTAAAGATGCTGAGCGTTGAGACATCCCTAACTTTTCTAATACAGTATGTTGAAACTTGAGTTAAAGTTAAAAGCCCACAGAAGTCAGCTTCAAATAGCAAAGCAATCTTTCAAATAGTGTCAAAGCATCCTTGTGTCAAGGACCAAATATAAAATTAACTTGCTTTAAGTCCATCGAAATATGTTAAACACTTACATATCCTGAATAATTCAGCCATTGTGCTACTTCATTCTACCAATACTGTATGCCAAGAAAGGATGATAACACATAAGATAAAAAGGCAAGATATAATAAAAGATAAAACTCAGGTCTTAGATTACACTATTTTGTTTTGTGGACATGAACATTCATATGAATCAGTTGCAGTACTACAGATTTAAATTTTAAATGTCTTGGGCATAATTTAATCAGGAATTACCATTTTGAAAGAATTGAACGGGTATTTACTGCATTTATTAAAAAAAAAAAAAAACACCACAACAACAAAAAACCAAAAAAAAAACCCAAAAAATCCTGAAACAAGTGAAATAGTGGGATAATTCACTCTCCTTAAAATGCAATTCAGGTTAAAGAATAAATCAAACTAAATACTTATGGCTAAAAAGCTTTCTCAATACATCCTTTGTAAGCAAAATGCATAATGTCTTTATTTTTTCTACTTTACACAGTTCTTCAGAAGACAGTGATGTATTGTAGTGGATTTCATAAATACAATTACAGGATGACAGAGTATTTACTGAAGTGAGGATTTGGGAACCTTTCCAAAATTCTCTTCCTCTCAACCCTAACTAACTCAAGTACAGGTATTTTGGATATGTTCAGGTATTTTGGATATGTTCAGTGATTTACTCCACAGATCCTAATGACTGATGAATCCTAAATTAAGCTGGACAGAGAATATGACTCCAGCCATAGTACTCTTACTGCCATGCATTCTGCACAGAGGTGGACATCATTAAAGTGTCCAATTCTATTCGTGCCAAAGTCAATAGAAGAACAGTAACAAATATCAAGAGACATAACACGGTTCTAACACCTCCAGCCAACAGCAGTTATCTGTCACACCAGGAAATACACAACAGCAGACTATTTAAGTGTGCTGTTATTCCCCTGAAAACCCTCTGCTGCCGTTCATGAGAAACTGGCACCTGCTGTGAGAATTACCAATCTAGAATTTAAGCTGGAAACAGCACAGCATTTATTTTTCCACTGCAAAAGAGAAAAACAAGCACCTTGGCAAAACAAGACATGGTTTCAGCTCTAATGGGGAGACAGGAAGACAAAAGACAGAAACATTTTMTTTTCTGTGAAAACATAGGCAGCAGATCCTCTCTTGTAATAAGTGTCAATATTCTCTAAGCATTGAATTTCTGCAGGAAACGGAGCCGGCCCTCCTGTTTCTTCCCCATGAATGACTCTGACTGTCCCATCCATCCTGAACTCTCCTCTGACACTGCTCCCATGCCATTCCCATGTCAGGACACACATTGAGACTAGAGATGACTGTAAACATGGCCTCCAAAATGTCCCATGCCTTCCCAAGAGCCACAAGGTGGGCTGAGTCTGAGCAAAAGTCCTCACATCAACAGTGTAAGGATAAATGCCTGCAGACCCCACTGACATTACATCACAACATGATTAGCTCACCTTTCTGAACTTAAAGTGCARGTAAAGGTATTTCTGCTTACAGTAGTTTGAGAATATCAGTGGGTAAAAGTCAGTATAGGCACATCCTAAGTACCCACTGAAATAGGAGATGGCAAAACTGTCTACATCTGAGCAGAACTCCCATGTTTCCTTAACTTACTGCTTTAGAACACATGAGGAAGCAAAAGCAAGCCTGATAACGGGTTCATCAGCCTTTTAGCACAAGGAGAAAAGCAGTTAAGCATCTATCCAGTTCTTAAAATTATTAGTGAGATTGCTCCTCGCATCTCTATCTGGAAGACTAATAATTTATTTTAATAAGATCCCCTATTATATTTCTCACCTTYACTCATTTTACATCTTTCCTTCAAATCCAACATCACAGGTCCATCCATAGCTCAACCCTCTGAAAAACTTCTTTGATACTATATCTCTAAAGGACCTTTTGGCTACAGCAGGCTTTACAGTTAAAAATATGAATCAGACCATACAACCATCTGAACAAATTCCATCCCTGAAGTGCTTTCCATTCAGAAAGCAGCACTACTTATACAGTTTTAAACAATTAATTTAGAAATCACATGCAACAGAAAGGCTTAACGATAAGTTGGGTAAAAATCTRTGATGTTATTGCTTAACACTTTACCAAAAATTTTGCACAAGCTTTACTGGCTCTTGCAGGTAAACTGCATTTATTATCTGTATTATCAGGGTGAAAAGTTCCCTATTATAAGTTATAATCAGTGTAGTATAACCACAACTGGAATCTGATTAGCAACTTGAGGAATAGCTTGAGCTTATTTCAGAAAAAGGGSTGGTAATAGAGGTGTCCACATTAAGATACCCTTACTGGTTTTAAATACACAATTAGACAAGACATGCATGAAGAACAGTCTACTAAAAATGAAGCCTARGAAACAGTACAGATTTGCTGCACCTGCTGAGTCAAAACACAGAATTACTCCTTAAGCTTGTTTAATATATAAAAATAGTCCCCACTCTCGGTATAAGAAATCCATTTAGGTATTTAGTATAAGAACTCTGATTTAAAAGATACATTTGGAAATCCATGCAAAGACTTAAGTACTAAGCTTTTAAATACTACTTTAAATATCAGATTTTTTTTTCAAAAATTAGAATTAAATAATCAGAAACACTTCTTATGGATAAATATCCCATTGAAGGGCAACTTGAGAAGTGCCTATAGGCTAGCAATGAGAAAGGGCTCCTTTCAGCATGGCAATAACTTGAGAAACTAACCTGACTTGGTTTTCAAGAGAAATTTCTTAATATTATCACAGAATCATAGCTCACAGTGAGCTCAAATTTAAATTCTGGCAAAAAACCATCAATTTTTGGGGCACACAGGGGTGGTTAGCTGGATTAAGGAGGTTTTTTCACATGATTTTATCACATAGGTAAGTTTAATGACCAGGTGTCAAGTGCAGTGCTAGAGTCAGCATGGTAAAAAACCTTCAGGAGATAGAAATACTGCAGCAACAACAACAAAAATTATTCAGAAGGAGATTAGTTACAGTAAAACATTTAAATAGCTCAAACTTGCAAATTATGAGAAAGATCTTATAAAGAATAAATATTTTACACTGGAATAAAATGCCACATAATAACAGATATCACAACAAGTAATAAATACTATAATGAAACAAAGGAGGCAAAAGAACCTCAGATGGAAACAACATSCATGTGCAATTCAGAAAATTGTTGAAGACAGGCAACCAAATACACTCTGCAAGGATATCAGCTCTTAACCAATTAACAGTAGAAGTGGTAGATCCCTCATTTCTTAACATGTTTTTATCAGATTTGGATACCATCAGACTTCACTGAAACAACTTTCTGGAATTAATAAATGAAGAACAAGCAGCTCTTCATCCTCTATTACAGGTCTGGACAGATGATCTAAGTAGACATTCTGGCATTAAAGTGTATGAAACTAACAGCATTTCTACATAATTAGTAGATATAAAGACAATGACATTTAAAGACATTACATCTCTTYACAAGGCATAAATTATGAGTTAGTCTCATATTTACTAATTAATCCCACTGAAAATTCTTATGGGGTTTAAAATACTACTTCTCTCTTTCCCTGTTAACTTAAACAACAAAGCTGATAGATAAGGATAYACAGTTTAAACATACGGTCAAAAATTGCAACCAGAAGCTACYAGAACATCAAGTAATAGAACTAAGAATGGGTAAACAGTTTTTCTCAAATATCAATTCTTTCTCTTGGCAAGAGGAAAAGAAATTATKGAGGAAAAATAATTACCACAGCTAGAGGTCAGCAACATAAGGAGTTTTGTCTGGACAAACAATAAGACAGAAGACATTGCGAAGGATGAATGCTGAGAACTGAAGATTGAAAGCTAATATKGGATTGAGTAGCTGAGCAGATGGACAATAAGAAGCCTGGAACTCGGAATCAATGGAGGGCATTGATTAAGCACAATTCAATGTTTCACTTCTCTGAAGAGACAGAGGGAATATTGACATCAACTTTGAGTGAGTGCTCATTTTAGTACTATAAACTATCATGACAGCAAGTGCTTGGTTTGGAAGGGCAAGAAGACTGAAGACATCAATTGTTTCTAAGCAGTGGAGATCACTGAAGGCTTTTTCTCTTAATATGGTGATTCTCAGATGACACTGAAGCAAAAGGTTCAAGAAAAACTACTCACAAAGATACTGGCATGTACAAAACACATTACCAGAGTTAAGGAGGTTTTAAAAAGTACTTACTTGGTATGTGTCCCATAACCTGATGGTACACCGTAAAGGGACTTCTCTCATCAGCAAGTTATTCATCCAACGGAAAGCAAAYTGCAAGTATTTCACCTCATGCTGATCCAAGTGCCTATGAACTTGTTCTGAAGACAGAATAAACAGGTATTTTACTGCAACTTTTCGGAAGTCTTGAAGTATCAAGTGCACTGTGTAAAACAATAAAATGCCCCTCCAATCTYAACAATATAAAATGTGGTAGAGCATGCAAATTCTCATAACCAAATGAGAACACCCAAAACACAAATTAGTTAAACATTAYCCTGGACTGATTTTTCTGCCACCAAATGGATTAAATAACTGGTCTAAATTGCACTATTTTAAGAAAACATTAAGATCAGCATTTTAAAATAGACCACAAAGACATATAAAGTTATAATGTGGAATTATTAAGTACAYGTATTCTCATTAATTTCTTAGGCTACAAATTATTTGTGGCAAGACTACAAGAAACATGGTTTCCAAATAACATAATGGTCTCCAAAAACAAAATGTTTGCATTCAAGAAAATCCTATTATTAAATTAAGARGGCAAAGAAATATAAGGAAAGGGGACATAAAGGCTGCAGCTTAAATAATTTCTTAGTATTACAAATAAAGCAAATAAAACCAGTACAAATCAATGCCACCTAAACAAGTACCCACACACACTGTGTTTATTGTAGAAYATATGCTATTTGAAAGCTGATAATCCTTGCATGGGTTATTGCTAGAGCTAATAGAACTAATCTACTACATGGCTTGTCTACGTTGAGCAGAATTTTCTCCAAAAAGGATCACAGACATTCTGTTAACAGGCTTTAGTTAATAGGCTCAAATATGACACTAGCATGGTGTAAATGATAAACACTGCAGAAATACTAATGTCTTATTATTGACGAATTTATGACAAGTGATCTTTTTTAAAGCCTAAATAAGACATTCCTACTGTCTTTCTGTACATAAATATATTCTTTGGAGATTTTCGCTGCCCAGATCATCCCTTCACCCACATTCACAGAGGTGTATTATCAGCTAAAACAATGAGTAAATGCTCATCTTCCAAATTTCACATATCTAAGAAATATCTAAAAATGCACTAAGCCATTAAATTAATTTAAAAAATAATCCCAAGAGTATGGCAGCCCTATTACAGGAAACATTACCTAGAGATTAAAGTAATATACTAAATTATAATATAGACTGAAGCTGTTAAAATATTTTTCGACTATATGAAAGAGTCAGCCAATATAAAACAGTTGTTTCAATACGGAAGCAGGAAGTAGAAATCTTTTAGATAATAAAAACAATTAAAATTGAGATTTTTTTTTTTTAAATAAGACAACACAACACATTACCCCAAAGGTCCATTTATCATATCTTGTCTCCAATGACAACTGAAAACAAGTATCAATGAAAATGTATTAAGCACTGGTATTTGTCCATAGCACTTGTCAGCCTCCATGCGCCCGTGGCTAAAGCAGTCTTCAGCAGACCTGGTATMTATGTTCCTAAACTCATACCTTCCACAATATAAAGACAAATATAGACAAATACTTAAATTGTGAGGCCCAGAAATGCAGACCATGCTCAAGGTGATGCTGCACCAACACTGAATACCTTGGGATAATCAACTCTCTTGACCAGCTGGTGATGCTGTGTCTGATGCACCCCAGGATGGGATTTGCCCTCCTGGTCAGGACACACCATGGCAACTGCTGGCTCCTACTGAGCTGCTGCCAACCACACCCCTCAGATCCCTTTCTTCAGGGCTGTTCTGCAGACACTCCTCTCCCAGTCTATATCTGTGCTCAGAATTACTTCATTGTGGGCACAGAAGCCATCATTTGTTCTTGTTAAATTTTTAAATCTTAAATAAATCTTTGATGACTGTCCAATGCTCTGATCTAACAAGATCTATCTGCAAGGCATCTTGTCCCTCAAGAGAGTCAACAGCACATCCAGTACAGTATCATYTGCAAACTCGTTAGTGCTGCATTCAACTCCCACATCCAGAGTAAATGATAAAAAATTTGAATATTGAATATTGTATAGAGCTGGACTTAGAATTGAACCTTGAAGGACATCACTGGTGAATGCTCAGCAGCCAGATGCAGCCTCAGTCCCTACAACCCTTTGAGCCCTGTTGTCTACCAGTTCTCCACCCACTGTACCATTATTAGATCACTCATTCACACCAAATGCTGAATTACTATTGTGTGTCTGCCTTTGCTTTAGAAAAACACAGCTGCAAGTTAAATATACTGAAGCGAGATGCTGGGTGAAATTTATTATTTGAATGTCCCATTTAGATACCTACATTGCAGACTACTGTGATTCGATAATCTAGTACATCACGCAGGAGGTAAAAAAAAGTGAGTTTCATTTCTAAGCAAAGTTACTAACTCACAAATTTTTTGTTCTTCACACAGCAGAAACAAATTTCATTTGGTTGCTTGTAGCCATTGAAAAGAAGTAATGAAGAACAATAAATTGTGCCAGTTGTGATATTTCAACTATGCAAGTAAATGGGCATAATGAATTTCGTGAAAGTTGCTTTCTAGYCTAAACAAGTTGAAAAATGGATTACTAAACTCTGTGCAGTATACCTAATTGATGCAAGACTGGAATAGAAGATGCATTGARTAAAGAACCTAATTCTTCCTACTTTGCAAGTAATTGTATGAAGTGGCTAATTTGCTGATAAAGGTAATTTGGACCGGCATAATCTAAATCTAAATTTTCCATTTCAATGAAAATAAGTATGCATGTGCAATGAACAAGAAGATATATAATTACTGTCAGCTTTAAGACTTCAAGTATTTTATAAAAACCCCTTATACTGCAGTTTCTGATAGCAAAATTATTTTACAGTTATAAAAATAGTTCTTTAATCAAAATCCAAAAGAAATAGAAATTATATTTAGTAAATTTCCCAACACTTTCAATAAATCTACACATAAAGTTTGGGTGAAAGAAGTCTTCTGATTAAAGAATAAAATACATTATTGAGATGCATTCTAAAGTAGCATACTGCCAAAAATAGGCAATTAGTAAATAAAAAGCATTTATAACTATTCGTATTTTTATTAAATACACTTCTTGGTACATGGTTTTGAATCATCCCATTTAGCCACTTTAAAYAGCTGCTTCTCATGCCAGAAGGGCCTATAGACATAAAATATTTATTCTTCATGTTCAGTGTCAGCATCTCATGCTGTTTCACTGATTTCAAAATTAAAATTTATATGATTACAGAATCATGAACTGAACAGTTAAGAATAGAAACATCCTGTACTAAAGCGTGACTCAACTGCTGTCCTGACARGAGGATGCTGTTAAAATGAGTCCCTAGGCAAGCTCACACATAAGCAAAGAGRATTTTCAAAATAATGTAAAATTATGCACAAACTGCCAAATTACAGTGGCACAGCATGGTGTTACCACATCTGTCTGTACAATTCATCACTTCAGAACATGAGCCTTTTGTGGGCACCTTTACTCAGAGGTGCCTATCAATCCTAGCAATTTTTTCCAATTTTGGTCTAGTTTTGAAATTTTGATTATTACTTAAAGTTTGTTGTAGTCATATTTCATATTCTSAGCACTTTGTTTGTAACTCTATTTTTTCAATACTTTATACATATTTCATTGTAAACATAAACAGTGCTAACTGTTAAAAATTATCTGAAATACAGGTAAGCTAACAATCTGACAAAGAGGCCTTTTAGTTCAATAAATAAAGAAAGAAAAGTGAGTATTTCTCATGAAGAGACACATGTGTTTCAGACTTAGTTTATTTTTTATAAGTGGTTAAAATTATCTACTGAAAAAAATTGCAAAAAAAACACTTAAAAATACACTGAAAAGTCCTAAAAAATAAAAATATTACTGGCAGAAACCCAGGAATATTACCAATTACATTCTCCTCATGGCCTACAGTCCAAAGATAATARTCTATTTGAATTSAGCTCACTAAACACACAGCTCATAGCTATGACTGAGAAGTGTCTTCATCATAAACAAAAGATATGGTCAATACCCTGATACTGAAAATCCCAAAACACTGACACCAAAGCAAAAGAAGAAAAAACTAGAGGAGGGAAGGAGGGAAGGAGGGAAAGGAAGGCCTAGTTACCTCACAGAATCAAATCAAAGTAACAATTCTGTGGTATGTAACACCAAATCGAGGAAAATATTAGGAAAAACAGTGCATTCAGCACATCATTTAGCAGTGATCAAGACCTGCCCTTCCAGCTAAAAGTTAAAAAATATCCCATGTTTCCAGGTGGACCTCAAACTTAATATTCCAAAAGCAACAAACAACAGAGAAAAATGTGTTTGATGAGACAGTTCTAGCTACCATCACTCGACTTCTCTAGCCTGTTCTCCTAAATCATAAATGTGCAATCATAAAATGGTTTATGCCTGACACTTTTTAAATTCTCCATCATGCGTAACATCTCTTTTCTTTCCTTTTTCTTTTTTTTTAAATTTGCCATGAAAATACTAAGTTTTGGCTATTCAAAAGTTAAAGTGCTTACAGCAGTCAGGAATTAACGAATTATTTTACGGTCAGTCTCAAATCTTGTAAGATCTCTGAACTCTGTAATAGCATACAAATATAATCTCCATGGTAAAACATAAAAATTTATTTTAAAGAGCTATTAATTAATTATAATGCCCAGYGAACAGCACTTACAAGTGGATTAAAGTATAATGCTGTAATTACAGCCGTAAAATCAGATATAAAATAACTACTAGTGAGCTAAATAAAATAGCTTTATTAAAATGAGAAAGGGCTTTACAGTGCAAATTAATTAAAACAATTATGAAATGCTTACAAGATTTTCAATTACTTCAGCACCAAGCTGACGTATAAAGACGGACCAAGAGACAAGGTCCTTATTAACCASTCATTCTCAATAGCAGCAGAAAGGTATAAATGAATTCCATGTCCATTTCCAATTCAAAAAGCTTTCACATGGCTGAGAACATCAGTTTTGCAACTCTTGCAATTAGAGCTCTTTTTTCCAGATACATCAACACAATCCTAATTCAAAGTTATTGATGTAAGTAAAATGTTTTACAATATAATTAAACATGGACATAGTTTTGCTCACACAATTATGCATTCTTTAACCATCAACCAAAAAATCATTAGTGTGATTGAAAACATAACAAAGATAGATCAAATGTCATCTATTATCAGTTTCATTATGAGTTCATTGTATGAACACCCAAAATTCAAATTAAAAACCAAATAAATTAATCTATATCTAGCACGTATATTGAACAGATAACTTGTTCTATGAGTTCTTATTAAACAACAGTAAACAGCTGAATAGGAAAATTTCTTGGTTGATATTTTGCCTTTTTGAGAGTCGGATTTTCCTAAAGAAAAAAGCAAAATAATTTTCTCTGCAGTTTAAGAAGTTCAATCAGCAGAGAAACTGAACRTCCTTCAGAAGCTATGGAAGCATTAGAACTACTCATTGGTGTCTCTAAGTACTTTCTGACTTAACTCGTCATATGCAATTAAGTTCTGAGCAGAACTGCAAAACGTTTGTGTTTGAAGAATTGGACAGTTCTATGGGRATAGGCACCTTTATCTCCTGGGACAAGAACCTGCTGAATGCAAAACATACCCACAACACTGAGAGAAGAAGCTGTAAGAATCCCAAGTGAAGCCTGGACATTTAAAACTTTAGCAGCCCAGAAAAAAACSCACAGCTCTTAAACTCAGATGTTAGAAGGGAAAATCCCACTAGTACTAATCCTATTCTAATGAAAAATATTTTATAAACCTCTCCAATTAAATAAGAAAACATATTATACATAAATATTAAGAACTTTCTCAAACAACCTTTTAGACATATCTACAGCAAATATTTCAACGCATGAGAAGTACACAGAGTGGGACGATTAAATAAGCTCTTTCACAATGGTACAAATAAATAAGCTCTTTCACTGTGTTTAAACAAAAATGCATATGAAAATGAAAAAGTTTTAATTGACTACATATCRTAAAGAACTTGGTCTGCACACATTTACATACAACACATAACTATTTGCAAGAGAGTTATATTTAAAAATCTTATGTGAATAGCAAAAATGTGCAAAATATGTATTTAAGGCTGCAACACGAAAGTACTTTGTTACAAGTCCTGAGTTGTGGCATAATCTACAGAACTTCAGATAACTGGCCAACYAAGATATTTGTAATCCAAGATAGAAATAAGTAAATAAAGTATTAGTGGAGTCAAGATTGATTTGCTCAGAACCTTAAGAAAAAAGGCATTATCTAATTTGTCTGTCATTTGATGTGAATGAAAACATATAAAATATGACTGAAATAAGAAAAATAGGACTTGTAAAACTATTAATAGAACATGGTTTTAAAAGGTGAAATAGCATTTTAACTGCACTTAGGCATAAGTAAAAATATTTCCCCAAACAACACTATTCAGTATTTAGTAAAGGCATTCTTTGAAGTAATTCAAATGCAACAACTTCAATCTTGCACTAAAAAGACCTTCCTCTTAAAAAATTTGTATTTTTTTTACATTAAAATGAAAATACACCATAAATTGTTCCAATGAAAACACCATGTGTAAGAATAGCTGTTGTAACTTTCCAAAACAGTCAATCAGAAGATGCATTCCCCATGGAAACAGAAATTCTGAAATATTACAGAATCTTTTAAAAATGTAGCTGATTTCTAAATAAACTTCCARAAGTTAAAATGCAGCACTCTTTTCATGTTCTTAGGTGTTTTTCCATCACTTCCATTTTCAAGAGAAGGTGGAAAAACAGTAAGCATTTTTTAAATTATTGCTTTAAATAATTTTCTGCATTTTTATTTTTCCATCTCTTGTTACTAAGACTCAAAGGCCAATTCTGCAAAAAGACTGGTGATTTCTGGTGAAAAAATGTGAAACAGTAATAACATGGCATTTCTTTAACTGCAAGAAAAACTAAGACTGTGCAGAACACAAATGCTAAASCTGGGCTGAGTTGTTCTAGAAAAGATGCAGAAAACATCTTTTCAAACTTATCCTCACACAAGACACAGAATAGTTATTCTGAGTTGGCAACACTACCCGTATAACTTTCTGTAATACTAATAAGAAGCCAACACATATAAAAAAATAAATTTAACATTATCATAGGCTATGATTTTTTCCTAGAACTGCCTTTTGGTAATTCGGAGAGAATGCTACATGATTTAAACATTTTTTATCAATGTTTATGGAATCCCCAGACTACTTTTACCTACAAATGCTCAGCCTTCTCCAAATGGCTACCTCACACTCTCATGTAATTAYCAGTTGTCTTACAGTAATCTGAAGTTGAGACTTTTCCAAGCATGAAACCAGCCAAGTGCTAAGCACCTGTAAATTCTGGAAAAACAAATCCTGAATTAATTTGGGGATTCCTATACCATGTCTCCTTGCTTTCAAGCCTGAATGAAGCAAAASCAGATGATAGCAGATGAAAGCAGAGTATGGCATGAGTTTTACAACATGAGAAATGGTTTATGATTTAGAGCAGAGAAGCTCTGCTGGTATTACAGGAAACAGAAAAGATAACTAGCTTTAACAGATTCCTTATTTATTATTAATAAATCTATTGATCCTCCCTCTCAATTTTTTTTTGTGTGATTCCAAGAAAAAACTGAACTATGATGACAACTAATGAGATTGAATAATGTTTTATCTTCAAATTCCATCTCATCTATAGCAACATTCTATTAATAAACTAAAAAAAAATCCATTAAAGAGAATTCATCAAAATTATATCCTGGAGTTTAAGTAGAATGAGATGATGATTAAATTAAAAGAGCATTTTGTCTGTTTGAAGTCTTCTGCAATGTTCTGGAGTGTACATACAAGGACAGCTACTTTGAGGGGAGTTGTGATCCATAAGGCTGGGTTAATGAAAGTTGTTTGAGTCACTAACATAATGCATCAGCACTCTCCAAAGCACAAGCATCACCTTTCATACACTGGTAATCCATTACTAGTAGCAAACGAACAGTACAAGCTTCACCACTCACACAGCTTCTTACTGGATCAAGATTCTCTCCACCATGCAGTTACCCAGCATCAAGAAAATAATGTGACACAAAACAACAGGAACAGAATTTTCTTCCACAGTAACCTTAATTAGCACTTAGAATAAGTACAACAAATACAGATAATGAGGAGCATTTTAAAAAAGCAAAGCCACTGAATTCTTAGCAGCCATACATTTCTCTTTAACTCCAGTATAGCAAACCCAGTATAAAAAGACAAAAGCAAAAAGAAATTAAGAGCAAACCACCATATTCAATCATACTGTGTCATGATTCCACCAAAAAGCCAACAAGTTCAGGTTTCTTTAGCTAAGGCATCCAAAAGGTYGTGACTGCAGTACACAATCACCATTGCCTAATTAATAACCTAATCTTTATTTTAATCCTACACATACTTTGGTACACTTTTCTTGGAAAAGAAAGTAACTAAGCAGACAGTCTTCTAGACAAAAAGCAACAGCCCAAGGAATATTGAAAAATGCATATCTTTACTATACAAAACTTTTAATTGKACCCCTATACTATAAAGGTTGTGATCAGCAATATAAAGTCCAACTGACAACATGTTACTAATGGCATCCCTCCAGAGCCAGCACTGGGGCCAGTATCTTTGTTAAAAACTAACAATAGCATAGAGCAGACACAGAGTAGAGTGTGTTTGTGAATGACACCAGACTGGGAGGAATGACTGACACATTGAAAGTGAGCACTACTATTGGAAGGAATCCTGGCAGGCTGAAGGAATGGCTACGAGGAAGTTCCTGAGGCTCAGGAGAGGCAGTGTTCTCTATCTGGGATGGAAAAGCACTGACTGGGCATCACTTGATGGAAAGCAGCGCTGCCAAGAAGGACCTGGGGATCCTRGTGGACTTGGGCTGTACCCAAGTCAAGAATGTCCTTGCAGAAAGAAAGGCCAAACAAATGCTGGGCTTTGTAAGCAATGGGGAAGCCAACAGGCCAGAAGTGATTSTTCCTCTGTATTCACCACTTGGGAAACCATGTCCAGTTCTGTGATGCTGACACATGTGAGCTGCCCCAGTGATGGCAGAGGAAGCTGGAGCATGTCACACATGAATGAAGGCTGAGAGAACTGGGTTTGCTCAGCCTTAAAAAGAAGTCTGTGAATAGCTGCAACTACCTAATGGGAGCATGCAAAGAATGCAGAGGCAAATTCTTTTTTCGAAGTACATCGAGATAAAATAAAAGGCAGTGAATATTAGCTCCATTTAAAAAATATTATTTATATGATAAATAAAATGACAGTGGGAGTAGTCAAAATTCCAACAGTCTTAACCARGGAAGCTGTAGAATCTCCATCCCTGGAATTACTCAAAACTCAACAAGGCAAAACTCTACAGAGCCCGATCTAAGCTGGCCCTGTCCCATAAGAAATAAGAAAAAGAGCAATCAAGGCAAGGCAAAGGCTTGGAACACTGACATCCACAGGCCACATATAACCTAATTAGCTCTAAATTTCCTTYCATATGCACTAGCAGACATTCACGATGTCTACTGAAAACTACAAAAAAAATATAAAGACTTCATAACTTTATTTTAAATTAGATAAAAAAAGGAACCACACTTTGCTTTCAGTTACAAAGGATGATCAAAGGGCAGTATAAGATGACAAAACTATTTGCTACAACTGACTTGCTTTTTGAAAGTGTGAAGCTTTAAAAAGAATGAAACCWAACAATTGAGATAAGTTATTTAACTACATCCCTAAAGCACTAAAGGTACAAATAAGACTTTAGCATTTCTTTTTTCCTTAAAACAAACAATAATATTATACCATTCAATATTTTTATTAAATCAAACAATAACATTGACTATCAGAATGCTATTTTTAGTTTTAAAAGCTTGGTTAAACAATTTATTTGTATAAATGTTCATTGACCAAGTTAAGGAAGTCTATTAATAGGAATTTTAATTATACACTTCATTTAATAGATAATGATTTGCTTTAAAAATGTAAACACCAACAACACTGATGCAAGACTAAAATTACATCTAAAAAGTAACATTTCAATAAGTTAGATTATTTCTGAAGTAACAAAATACACTGATTTAACTGTATTTTAATATAAATATTTAGCTATCCAATATACAGAAATATGTCCTTATATTTTTCATATTCACTCACATTTAAAAAATGTTGTAACTACAACAAAAATTTTTACATACATTTAAGTTTACAGCATAATATTACACAAACACTGGTCTCCTGCTCTTAGTTTTTGATCATTAAAAATGCTTTAATATCCTAGGAAAGCACAAAAACCATTATCAAATACTCAGGATGTACATAGAAGCAGGCAAAATCTCCTATGGCAAGCACTGGCACAATATATGTAACAAAACTTCACAATATATGTAACAAAAAGAAGGAATTAATGTTTCCAAGAMGATTATCAAATATTAAGCTACACAAGAAATATTTTTCTAAATCATCACTGACAGGCTAGTGTTGCAAATATATGCCTGGTTCTGCTTGGCAACAYTTAGTTAATACTCTGTTCATTAATTTAACAAACTATCAAGAGAGTATGTTTAGAATGGGCAAGCATTATCTYTTGCATTTCATTTAATTAAACTCTGTTCTAACTATATGACAGTCAGCATTTCATAAAAGGAATTATTTTAAGGATGAAGGTAGAAAATATTTCAAAGTGCGCTGCTAAAACATGAAAGCATAATCTAAAATTACCCCTGCACATACTGTAATTTATCTATAAAATTAAAGATGTTATTTCCAGAGTTCATAATTAATTGGATTCCACTGAGAAATTATGCAGGCATTCCAGATAGCAAAATGATGCACAAAGGCACAAAACATAGTGCCGAAGGACAACCATAAACAACCACTGTGACTTGCCCGAATTACAACAACCATTGAGGCTTAATGYGAAATGAATACAGGCTGCCTTTTGTATGTGGTCATTACTCTGCTGCAAAGAAATTGCCATTGAATTTTGATTATATTGCCTTAATAAAAACTAATGAAAGAGGCTCATGCTCTAGTGGCTTTCTTTCAAATGATACACGACACTGATCCACAAAGGCCAGCGTGCCACAAACTAATGATGACACCTCACCTGAGGAAGGCAATATTACCCTACCACTGCCAGTGACTGTACTGATGTTGGCGTGTCTTCTTGCAAACATTTTAACTAAACACTTTCAATGAAACATCAGTTAGATATTAGATTAACCTTTGAGACTTACCATCAATCCGACTAACAAGTTCTTCCAACATCTTCACTTTCTTCTGAATTCCTGGCTGTGCAAAAGTGTAGTTATCCTAAAGAGGAGACCACATACAAGTATTAGTTGCAGAAAAGCAAAAGGAGTTTCTTTTCTTATCCAGGAGTTTCTTAACTAAATCCATCTATTTTTCTCTGTTTTCTTATGGTGCTTCTGTTTTAAGTCTATATTTCCTAGGTGTGCCTTTACAGTAAAATAGTAAATCATCACACTGTACAGTCCTGTGARTCCCCACCTTTAACAGTATATTCTGTATAGCTATTCCTGTATCAATTGCTCTCTACCTGCTAATCTAGTGAAACACTTTATTGCAGAAATCCAAGCAGCAGTTAAACACTCTMATCTTACATGCCAAAATGTGCCATGCTAGAGATTTTTAACAAGAATTTTTTATCATAAATTTACAATTCTACAAATAATGCAGGAAATATAAAAATTTAGCTTATAATCAGAGACAGGTAAATAATATGATCTTTAAAAGTGCAGAATAATAACTTCAAGAAGCATTACGAAATCAAGTCTGTTTTAATGTACTCATAACTGTTCTGAACCCAAGATTACAGTTAATATCATGAATCAAAATCTAACACACAAACTATGTAGCTGGGAGGCATTATATTTGCATATATTTGTTTGAATGGATTAACTTTAAATGGATTTTTAACTTGTGGGTTCCAGCTCTATAATATAAGAGTTGAGTTTGAAATAATGAGAGCAAGATATCTCTACTTAAGAGATAGTGATCAGTCAGTGATCAAAGTGATCAGTCTTTTTAAATAATGACATTATGTTTCTGGATATTTAATTGACAGTTCCCCCATTCAACTCATTTTGTTACAGTTGTCTGCCTATGGTTCTTGAGAGACTCAAGAAAAGAACACAACACACACATATTTTTGTAAAAGTTGCTACATAGAATTTTTTTGTGTAACTACTACATACACAGAAAATCAAGGTAAAGGATATTTTGCCTCAACTGCTATTGTTTGAGTAATTCCTTTATCAGTTGGAGAGCTGAGTAACTAKCCCTAAAACTACCCTAAAAATATTTACTTACTCTGAAACATTAATTTTTCTTGACTTTATTTCCAATTTTAACTTGGTTAYAGAGTAGAACAGATGATTATAAGCTCCTCCTTATGTAGGGTGATATATTTTTCCATTTAAAAACAAAAGAAGTCTTACTGACTCTCTTGACTATATTTACATGGAGTTCTTTTAGGTTTTATTTGACTTAGGAAATCAAAATGAAATTTAATCTTCAAATTTTGTAAAACTGCTATAAATTGAGAAGCTTAAAAGCTCACAAAGTGAAATGATACACTGTAAGTTAGATACGTTTCAAAAATATACACATTCTGTAAGTTAGAGTACATTACAACAAGTAATATACAGTATCAAAAAGTCTACTGTATGCTCTAATCACTTGTAACTGACCACAGTAGTAGCTATTTTAAATACTAGAGCAAAATTTTCTAGCAGTAGTCCTTCAGTAATTAATATTAGAACTCAGTGTATAAACCAAAACAGTATGGATGAGGAAGCAAGAATAATTCTCTGATTTTTTTAATTTTCCACAGGAATCACCAAGTAAAATAGGCAACTATTTCACCTTRTTGACATTATTTCTCAAAAAGAGCATAAGCATCCGTTGTAGTGCAATTACGTATCAAAAGTGAAAGAATGGAAAGACTCACACAGAAACAACAGGAATATAATTTTCTTCCACAGTAACCTTAATTAGGACTTAGAATAAGTACAACAAATGCAGATAATAAAGAGCTTTTTAAAAAAGCAAAGCCACGGATTTCTTAGCAGCCATACATTTCYCTYTAACTGCAGTATAGCAAACTCAGTATAAAAAGACAAAAGCAAAAAGAAATTAAGAGTAAACCACCATTTTCAAATCTCTTATAATCTCATTTCAGAGAGAAAGAAACTCTCCCATGCACTGGAGCATTGCCTTTTATATAAGTCTGGCACATGCCTGTAATTAGTCATGGATAATATCCAGGACACAGCAACTTTCAGAAATCGTAATCACTTTCTTTACAGAACCTACTCTAACAACAAAAACTGTATTTACTTTTTTCCCCCTAAAATGTTTATATACTGTTCTTTTTATTTATTTAAACAAAATTAACTGGTGTTTCTAGAAGCAGTACTGCACTCAAAGTACAGCAACACGGTGTTTAATTATTTCCTCTATAACAGATCCTCTGTAAAAGAATGTTCCTGTATTTAACACTGAAAGTCAACAGAGAGTTAAAACACTCATGCTTCAGTCATTAGTCTCTCCACAGGTAGTGCAATTCCTGACTGTGATCTATGAATCTGAAACTACTTTCTTTCTCAAAGCCTAATTTACTCCATACACACCTGGAAATGCAACCCAAAACTGCCATCTTCATCTGAAAACAGGTAAATTTGCTTTTCACTACATTTGGACTTCTGCCTATTAATTTTTTCTGTTCTTTATTTCCACTGTAAATGAACGCAGCTGGGGGTAACTCTTCTACTGGTGCTGACTCACCTAACTGGAAAGATATTTATTGGCTCCCCCAGTCCTCTCTTCTAATTAAACTGTGTTGCACATATCCCCTCCTATGACACTTGTAGTGAAACTGTGAGAAGGATTTTGTAAATATTGAAGGTGTTCTGTTATCCACTATCCTTGCTCCCTTTGTGCTTATAGATGAAGGAAGAAGCTAGTAAAACAGTTGGAGAAAAAACATGCCAAACTCACAAAATTCATGTATTATTGCTCGGAGCAACATCAAAGCACAGTGCCCAAGATTTTAATTTGTCTGTAGTTCAATTTAATTGGCAACACCAGCTGCAAAATCTGACTCAACTTTTCTCCCAACTCTTCCACCTCCTCCCCACCAAGAGGTGAAGGGGAATGAGGAACAGGGGTTGTGCTCATTTCATAACTCTTCATCTCTGCAGCTCCCCATGAGCCATTCAGCAGCAGAAAGGCTGCTCCTGTGCAGGCTCCTCTGCACAGGCTGCACCTTCCTCAAGGCATCTCCACCCTCCTCAGCRTGGGGYTCTCTGCAGGGCTGCAGGTGGACCTCTGCTCCACCATGAACCTCCAAGGGCTGCAGGGGCASAGCTGCCTCACYGTGGGCTACAGAGGAATCTCTGCTCCCATGCTGGAAGCACCTTCAGCCCCTTCTTCACTGGTGACTGCAGGGCAGTCTCCCGTATTTTCTCATTGCTCTCTCAGTGCTGGACAGTGKTTTTTTTTACCCTTTCTTAAACAAATTATCACAGAGACAACAACCAGCATTACCAATGAGGTCAGCTTTGATCCTTCTGGGAGAGGACCAAACTGGTTCTGTACAACACATGGCCTCTTTCACAGAAGACACCATTACAGGTCCCTTGCTTTGAAAACCTTGCCACTTAAGCCCAGTGCCAGCTTTTTGCTAACTTTCACAGAAAAAAAATTAAAAAGTCCAGTATTCAACTCTGCTTCTATTCTCCCTCACAGCTATGGGTCCTCATAAGAACATTTCATCACTCATCCTGAAAATTTTTGTTTAATTCCTCATTTGAAACTTTGACCATTGATACTGAACAAAAGACAAACACTGAAGGRAAAGGATTGTCTCCACTCAACAGATCTGTGGCAAAGAGTTCACATAAAATATCTGCTATTTCTAAAGATGGCTCTTGACACTTTCCAGTACATATCCACATTTGATAAAGTATGCATGAGTACACAACAGAATCCATGATAAACATAAAAATTCACTGATGTGCAATATCTAAATTCCATTACATTCTTCTCAGATAGCTTCCAACACACTTTCAGTGAACTATACTAACCTACTTCACAGCTGAATGGTTATAATATCTAGTTCAGACTGACACATAATTAGTTTCACCTTACAGTACAGGAGGTTAAGATTTAATAATGTCGTAAGAGACCAAAACTTGTTTCAGCTTCAAATCCTTGTGTTAGCAGTCTGTACTTATTCTGTAGAAGCAGGTATAACCACCCTACTTCCCTGCAACTACAACTAGGACTGGGTTTCTCCAAACATAGTTGTTATAATTTAAAATAGAATACTAAAATTATAGACTTCACTAAACATTTTTTAAAATAATAGGTATTTCCTTAAATTTTTTAAGGGTAGAGAAATTCTAAGTGGAAGAAGCTTGAAAAAATGCACATAACAAATTTAACTAGGACTGTTCTCCCAGAGAGAGGATTGGGGAGAAAGACTTTGCAGGCACTAGCTGAAGAAAATACCCCATCTTTTTCTTTAAATAGGTGATGACGGGATAATTTTAAGTGAAGAAGCAGCAAGCTGAAGAGGAAAGGAAAACAATCTTTCATGTCATCATGAAGGAGAAACAGAGCCAGTCAAACTAAAAGAAAAAACACTGTCAATAATTTGACATAATGACTGCAGCCAAGCAGAGGCGTAGGCACAACACTTCTCATCTTTTCARGTCATACACACTGTTCACCAATAACATACTGAAGAAAACATGAGAAACATTTATAGAAGCAAATGGAAAGTTTTGACACAAAGTCTTCATGTGCTGTTGCTCATTTTAACAAGGTTTTATCAATCAGATCAGAGCCTTTAAATATACTGAATATATTAAGCAATCTGTATATATCATATGGACATAAAGACTTGGATGTCTGTTTTCTCTGCTGATGAATATTTAAGAATTCCTATGCATCAATTGAGTATGTTTAAGTATAATATCACATGAACAAATGACAACTGGAAGAAAAAGGTTTTCTTATCCTCATTATGTCAGAAAGATATCTCCTACTACATCTTATCATTCTTGGGATCCAACCAGGACAAGACATCAAAAATCTGGATTTCTGGAATTTACKGAACAGTTATTATCATACAGAAGTTTTAACTCACAGATGAAGGGACAGACACACAGCATGAATATGCAGTTGGAACACCGAAAAGAACAATGTACTGAAATAACTGCTGCCAGCATTTCAGACAATCCCTGACAGGACTTCCATATCTGTAAAACATCCATTTCTGACTGGCAGAAATGCCATCCATTAGGATCTACTTATACAGAAATTGGGGCATGACTGTAGTACTGCCTTTCAGTATCAGCTATACAATGTTAGCAGAGACTCTCCAGATTGCCCCTCAGACAGTTATACACTCCATTTTCCCTGAACACACCACATTTGCCATGCTATATTCAGCAGAGGAAGGCAGGAAAGACTATTTTCTTCATTTAGTYAAGCTTACCAGAAGTGCAGGACTAATGCATATCCAGAAATCCTACACAATCTATCACTGCATTTGCACAGGTAGACCCCACAGCCTGATTCAGAAACCTGACCCGTGCATGAAAACACATATGCAGCAGACAGAGGGTTCCCATGACAAGAAACAGGCAACAGACAGATGCAGATGCTTAAAGTATATATTCCTTTTATCTTTCTATCTTGGCTAACTAACTCTTACACACAGGAAACAGATCTGCAATTTAGCACAATCCTTAATTAACTACACAAATGAATTGCCGACATAACCAGGAAAATTGTCTTGCARGAGTTTAATGGAAAGGTACAAAGAAAGTTATATTTGACCTATTTTTCCTTTAAAATAAACCTTAGGAAGGTCCTGTGAAAAATCTTCAAAAGAGTTATTTCTACACTTACTTCTCAACATTTTAAATGTATGTTCATGTTATTTATTGGATCCAGCAAACCTCTGAAAGGCTTTCCAAGCAACATTCCATCCGTCCATCCATCCGTCCATCCATCCATAATCCAGACTTCAGGCATACGTTAGCAACAACTTGCCGTGGCCTTTGCTGTTTTTTGGAGCCATGTATGGGGGCTGGGCTTTTGGATTCAGTGTGTGCGCATGAGCAAAGAGATGTGGTGAGGGATGGAGCTGGGCTGACGTAACCAGCCATGGGATTGGATAAATGAAAATATCTACCAATTAAAGACTAAAACATGCTACATAGAGATTGGAGAGTGCCCGGCTGTKTCATCTAGCTGGGACCTGTGTGATTGGTTTGTTCTCTAAACCCGGGAGATAAGAAAAGTGTATAAAAAGCGTGCTGGTAGCTAGAGAGGAGAGAGAGAGCTGAAAATCACTACAGAAGAAAGAGCTGCTAAATCACTATAGCTAAAAGAGCCTGGAATACGAAGATTTAATAAAGAAACCTGGACCTGCCTGCGTCTCGTGTGTGTCTTTCCTGCTCCGGGATCTGCGGGCGCTTCGGGGCTTCCAATAACAACTTTCTGTAACTCAGGAGTGAGAAAGAACTCTGCAGGACTGCCTTTGAAAGTCATAAATCTTGCTATTTTATCAGCCATAGAAATRGCTAATATGTACCTCAGCATACTCCAGTCCCTGGATATAAATTATCTCACTTTTATTCTAAAAATTACCAGGCCCTGATAAATAATGATATTAATATTTTAGTGCTATTTTTAATACATCTGGTTATATCATTATGCAATGCATGTATTTCYCCTTTGGTTATTTTATTACCAGTATACTTGAACTTAAAATGAAAAGTTATACTCTATTTTATACATGAACATTACATTTTCAGGTGGCACAGATCAATGTGAACTTTTTACTTGAATGTTAATGAGACTCCATTGAGGAAAGTGCTATAAAGGACGACTTAGTAATAAAAAAAAAAAGTTAATTATACTGGATATATGGGAATGTCTACTTAATTRAGTGGAAAAAATACTCATGGGATTTTCATACTTTTCCCATATGAACAACCACAGATAAAAATGCAAAAATGCTCATGCATCATCTCCAGTTCAGAAGCGTTCTAAAGACAACCAGCTTTATCATGCACATGGAAGATGTATTTTGCATATGGCCACACAAACCCTCAGAAGCAGGTTTTATAAATCAGCATAAATCAGCACATCTTGCAAAAATTCAGGCTGGAGACCAGTTCTGTGGAAAGGGACCTGAAATCTCAGCAGACAGAAAGTTTATAGAGTCACTGGTAAGCCTTGGCAGCAAAACCAGCCCAGCAGCCTCCTGGCCCAGGAGATGGAGGGAAGTAATGATCCCCACTCAGCACTCACTGTGATATCACAGCACTTGGCAGGGACCTCTGGAGGCCATCKAAGTCCAAGCACTGCCCAAAGCCATGTAACCTGGAGCAAGCTGCTCAAGGCCATGTGGACTCAAGTTTTAACTCCCAGGAGGAAGATTCTACAACCTCTCTGACTGAACAGTTCCAGAGTTCAATCATCTTTAACATGTAGATTTTCCTCCTAATGTTTAAAAGTAATTTCTTTTATTTCAGGACCATGGCTAGAATTCCACATCCTGTTTTAGGGACCCTGMTACAAGAAAAATATGAATAAACTGAAGGAAGAGCAAAAAGCCACCAAGATGCTCAGAGGTATGGAGCACATGCTCTGTGAGAGGCTGGGGAACCTGGGCTTRTTCAGCCTGAAGAAAAGAAGGCTCCAGAAGCACAGTTTATTCAGACATCTCAGACAAAACCATCACATATGGGAGTCTCTTACACATTCTTCGGAGAAAAAATATTAAGCATCCAGAATGCAAGTGCGTAGAACCACAGCATTATAGAATGAACCCACTGGGAATCTTTAAAGTTCATCTAGTCCAAACCTCCTGCCAAAGACAGGGACAGCTTCAGCTTCAGGTTCTTTTAAAGCCACATCAGACCTGACATTGAACACTTCAGAAAGGGACATCCACAACTTCTTTGGGCTCTGTCATCATAGAAAATGTACTCCTTATGTTCAATTTAAATCTAGTCTCATTTTGAAATGTTGCCCCTTATCCTATCACTACAGGCTCTGGCAAAAAGTCTCTCTCCAGCTTTCTTAAAAACCCTCTTAAGTGGTTATAGTAACATCTCCCCAGAGCCTCCTCTCCTCCAGGCTAAAGAACATTAATCTCAGCCTTTGCTCACAGGACAGATCCTCCAACCCTCTGATCATCTTCATGGCCCTTCCCTGGACCCACCCCAACAGGTCTATGCCTGTCTTGTGCTGGGGATCGCAAGTACACATAGCCAGTGCTGGGCACCAGCATCCCAAGTCCTYCTCTACAAGGTTAGCTCTTCCATCCAACTCAACCTGCAACTAAAAGACTATTTTACATGTTAAGTAAAGCAGTATCATGACAAAAGGGAAACAAAACAGGAGACTGGAAGAAGAAAAACAAGAAAAACAAGAAATCCTTTTTTTCAGCAGCACTGCAGTTGCACTGAATTAACTGTAACATCATTAGTCACACCACTAGCATAATCTTTCAAGCATGCTTTTGATAGATGAGTGCATCCTTGAATATATCCAACACCATTCAATTTATGAAACAGCTTAAATTTTCATTGATGCAGTTTAAGTCCATTGCAATTAGTTTCCATGTTTTGCTTATCAGTGCCTGATGATTTTGTATGAAAACAGAATTTTAAGGAGAAATTATCTAATCTGTGAACTTCCTTTCCTAGAAAAATAATAAAGCAGCAGGCCAGTGACAATGATGCTCCAGAAGCAGAGAAAACAATTGGAAGATTTGCATTTTTTTTTTACCTGGCTTTCTTCCTTTCCAGTACATTTCAAGTTCTTACTCTTTTTCTTTATAACTTTTCAAATATTTTTGCTATGTGGTAAAGTACTTTAAAATTTAGGAGTTCTAATAGATTGAAATAAGCAAACCAGCATTTGTTACAGAAATGAAATGAGAACATGACTATGCATTTCAAAAATGCTACACAAAACATTGAGCTATTTGACCTTTAATCAGGAGAAATACACTTAAAATACCTTCAGAGAAGTTAAAGCCTTCTACTGTTGACTCAATTTCATAATAATTTTCTCAAAAATGAACTCTGTTACATGTTTCAATTCACAATGTGCCTTAGCCAATGAAACATTCATATTAAAACATAAGTCATAGGAAATAATGTTGCAGATACTTCTAACCTTCATAAACTTATATACCCATGAACACTTACACAAAAATCTACCATTATTAGACTGCAACTTGCTGCACGTAACAGAAAATTGTGCTTTCATTTATAGCTTTTCCACACTGAAAAATATCACTCAGTGAAGTAGCATAAGTATCAAGTTTTAAATGGGTATTTTAAAAATATAAAATAATTTCAGGAACTATTAAGACAGCAATCACTTGTAGGTTGCTATATWAATGACTTAAAACTAATAAATAAGTCAGTTTTTCATCACCTAGTGAGATCCTGAGCAACCATTGTTCATGCTCGGTGGCAGAGGTCCAAAATATGCCTCTAGAACAGAGATTTCAATTGTGCTCTAGAACATCATGCCACAATGAAACACAAAGACATTTTGATAAAGAAAAGTTGCACAATTTTTTTCCTTTTCCTTTCTATGCCAAACTAGCAGTGRATTTCTCCAATGGGAAAATCGACTTCTCCCCTGTTTTTCATAGATGTACTCTTTCTCAGCCTTAAAGTAGCTCAAAGCCATGACATTAATCAGTTAACTCCACTACTTACAGACAGGAAAAATCAATTTACCTGAATGCCATCAAGCAACTTGCTCATGCACCAGTAACTGTCAGCTTCTATGTTCTGCAGCACTTCTTCAGGTAGACTGGAAACATCAAAATTTTCCACTTCTTCTTCTTCTGTTTCAGGAAAAGAGAGAGAAAGACAAGTCAATGAAGTGCACAGAATAAATAAAGCAAGAATGAGGAAAATAATTGAAAACAAAGACAGCCACCACTTATCTTCTAGTCAGAAACTTCAGTGCACATTTACTTTAACAGGGACTAAATGAATCATTTATTGCTCAACTGTGTCATCTAATGGCTTTAAATGTTAATGAATACTTAATTTCTTGCAGACTATGAAAATCTCAAATCATGCCTGGTTAACCAGAATTAATATATAATAAATTACTTTATTCTAAACATTTCACACCTGAAAGAGGATGAGAAGTACTTTGAGAGCTCTCAAGCTATATATGTATAATTCCTGAAGAATATAACTACATTTGCATCATGCACAGAATGTGCAAATATGTTGCCAGTCTTCACAGAAGAAAAAGATTAAATAGAGTCTACTCTAGAAAAAGACTACAGCTTTTCAAGGAGGATTTGTTTTTCCGGCAAGCATTTGGGATTAGAAGGAAATTAGTCTAAATAAAACATACAATTCCCACTCCCCACCCCTCAAAAAACTGTGTTATTCTCAACACTGGAAAAGCACAGAACCCAAATGACATCTAATTATGGAAACTGACTCTTCCAGTTTAAAAACACATTAAAAATGTGTTTTAAGAAATTCACACTTCAACATGAACCAAGATTTTACATTGACCTTTTAAGACATGTCATCTGAATTAATCCATTTTGAAAAGAAACAGAATGTGTTGTCCTGCCACCTAATTCCCAAAGTTTCCATACAGCTCCAGCASAGATAAACAGGACCTGTGAAGGCTCTGAGTAAACGCTGTCGCTTCCTTCCTGCAGCAGCTCACAGTGTTACTGATCAAAATAGTATCAAAGAAGCATCTGTCCCAGCCTGGGTTTCATTCTCAAGGAGAGCGAGGTGCAGAAGAGATTAATTCTGCCTAAACTGTGCATGGTGTACCAAAAAAGGAATTTCCTTCATKACATAACTGCAAGGTAGCATAGAATAAAAAGCAGAAGAAAACCAAAAACATAGGAGTCTTGAAACTCYTCTATCACCTGTCTCCTTGCTTCATAGGATTGTAACCAGAGAAGCCCAAGTACATCTTTTTGTTGTCACATTTGACTACACCACCTTAAAGTGCTTGTCCATTGGTAATAACCATTACCATTCATTTTGTTTTAAAATAATTTTAACATAGCACTGATTTTACCACTGCTAGTAGACACTGGTAGCAAGGTGCTACAAAAGCATTCTTGTTTGTATTGGTGTCTATTTAGGSTGTATGTCTTCTAAGGGATCATTGGTTTAGGATTGTGAAATCTTAATGACTGTAGGACAAGATTAGGTTGTGCTAATAAAGCATTAGTTATGATATTTGCTTACTAGGGAAATCTGGTTAAAAAAACAGGGGATCGCAGCATAAAATAACAGATAAAATAAAATAACATCAAATAAAATTAAAAAATAAACATAAAATAACAACGTGGGATAAGAGGTGGCAGGGTTGTAAACAATGGAGCAGTAGTCATTTACTGGTAATTAAAGGAAAGCTCCCTGTACTGGAGTACAGTTTTACAAACCCAGTTTCTAAAAGCAAGTATTTCTAAAAACAAGTATTCAACATATTTCAAGTACCCTCAATAAACTCAGATATAACACCGCCTCTCAAAACAATGACTGAGCAGCAGACTGCAACAGCAAAAAGGATTGCCTCAGAATGCAGACCTCTAAACTGTGGAMGTGTAAACTTAGCTGAAACAAAACTTTAAACACCCACCAAAGGATTTGCCATCCTGCGACTGAACAACCTGCAACAAGTTGTGAGAAAATCACAGCAGTTTGTGAAGGTATGCTAAATGAAGCAATTTSGACAGCAACAATATTCAAGTATTAGTATTTCTGAAAAACTAAATTCTGATTATTCTAATAAAGATGGATTATCAAATTAGAATAACAAATTTATGAGATTTTTTCCAGAAAATAAAAGATAGCTTTAAAGAAATATCTTTCARTGGTTCATATTACTGTTCATCAGAGGTTTGCTCCTCAGGCACAAAGAGGAACTCAGACAGGCCTTTCTGAAAAGAACACAGGTCTGACATAAATTCACTACTCTGAGCAAAATTCTCATTATTCCACAGGGAATAACAACAATAAAAAAGTTACAAGTTACAAGATACAAGAAGGCAAATATTATCAAGTTCTCTCTGCTCTAACTTGAGTWATCTTATAAAGCAACAGGTAGAGATGGTTTTTAGGAATCTTTCTTCACTGAAATCACCCAATTATAATGTCACAGAACCACATGCTCAGCCATTACAGACATAAAAACTGCAGTTTTAGGAAGTACTTGTCCAGCTGTCTTGTTTTGTCTCTCCCCTCTGAAGAGGTATTCAAGAAMATTTTGCTTTTCTGTGTCTTAAACAGACTGATCTTTCGCATTTCCATAAACCTCTTAAACGCAAAATAATTATTCAAGATCTTTTATATGTTCTGTAAATATATAAGCTACTTCTAGACCAATTTTCAGTCCCATTGTGCTTCCAATGCATCCCTCCGTCATCTCTTCTAAAGTCAGACAATAAAGTTTTGAAATTAAAAAAAAAATCCAATTAAGTGTTTAAGACAAGTCAGTTTTATTTCTATCATACCCTGGCAGTATTTTCCCCTGTGTAAAGCAACAGTGTCAAGCTTTGGCTTAAAACTCTGCAACTTGTCTTTCAACAAATACATCTAATTACTAAGAGCTATATTAAAATACATTCTCATCAAAACAGCTAAGATASATATCTTTAGATATAACTGGTATTTTTTTATTAAAATGCAGTGCATGATGGACAAGGAGCTACACTGCGGAAGCAACCAAGAACTATTCAAATAAAGACGGCACAGAATCACAGCAAAATCACAAACAAGCAAGTGCTCAGTGATGAGCAATGGTTTCTGCTGCACCAATTCACCTTAATTTGCCACACTTTATTGACGAAGTTCAAAACTGACACTGAATATCCAAATAATCCTTTTCCAGAGTACAAATGAAATTTCAAAAGGCCATCCATTTTGACAACAAGTTCCAATTAAGGAACATTTGATTGGTAGAATGCTACAAGATAWTCCTTGAAAAATCAAAATCATTTATTTGGATATGCACATAGTGCAAAATGCTTCTTTTTCCATGCAGTTTTTAGGAGAAAAGCAATTAAGCTCAATGTTGCTCTTTTTCTTTTTTCTTTTTTTTTTAATTATTTGGATGAAGAAATAAAAACTTTAGAAAAATTTAGAAAGAAAGAACACAARGTATTTCAGGAAAAACAACAGAAGGAAAAATAACAAAATAACCATCCCAAAAGTACCTAAGGTATTATTTGTGCTTGAGAACATAATTGCAATTYCTGGTTTAAAATAAGTTTTCATTTATTTTCAATAAGTGAAATCTGAATGGACAGTAATATAAAGCCTGAATAAAAGAATATGGACAGAAATAGCAGGCCAGTGTGTGCAATATCTGGGGGAGAAAAGATCACTCCCTAAAATTTCCCAATTACAAAGTCTTACAGAAACATTTCTCGTTTTCTTCAGTTTCCTGTGGAGATCTTTATCATGTTATCTATGCAACTGTAAAAGACAGGACAATAGTTGCCTGGAGGAAAACTGTTGTAGCATGGAGTCTACGACATGCTGATCTGAATATGTGAATTGCTGTAAGCATGGTATTAGCTGTTCTTTACTCATTCCCATGGCATGCTTYTGAAACTTCCCACCATACAAAAAGACTAACTTAAAAACAGCTTTAACTGGATCCACTCACAAGGACAGAGACATGGGATAAAATCAAAATTTTAAAAAATGTTACTTACAGCTATTTACAGATTTAGTTTTCCAATGATAGTAGAGAATAAACATGCTAACAACTTGCYCCTGTTAAAAGCAGGTTTTAATTACAGACTAAGCCTAATGAATGATTTTGATGGAARTTTTCAGAATGTTAAAATTAAGTTCACATCTGATCTCTGTCTTTTAGATGCAACTGATTTCTTCTAAAGAGTGGAATTTTCAGTCCAGACCTTTTCCGTCCAGATCAGGGGTAAAAACACATGAGAATAAYAAAAGGGCAGCTTATATTCAGTTCTCTAAACCTGTTACCAACACCAAAACTCAGCCTTTTGAATGTTGAAAAAAAGAAATGTAACAATGGTACTCACAGTTTTTTACACTAAGAAAGTTCCTACAAATGGTATCTCTATYAAATAAAGCATACATTCTCCCACAGGATTTTTTTTTTAATGAAACAAACATTTAAATGTCTTACTAATGTTTTAGCTGTAGCTTTTTATCTTGAAATCCTTTCTCAACACTCAGACTCCGCAAAACTCAGATGAATCCATTGGAGTGGGAGGAAGGGGAGAAAATGGATTATGGGGTAAGAAAGGCCCAGTACTGAAGCCCAAAACAGACTGCAAGATGACCAATAAATTATGATTGYTCTTTGCATACTCCAAACAGACAAAATAATACATAGAAACATAGATCAGTTAATTATTTGAACATTTTAAAATTGGTGGGTTTTTTAGCACTAATATGTGTAAATGCACAATGTATAAAAAGCACAACYATATACCTCAAGTCCAAATGATTTATCTCTTGCAGCAGTGCAAGGGAACCATACTGACCACATGCACAGGTGTTTGTGAAAGGCTTACTTTGCTATTTCAGATGTTGCATCTTCATGTAGATCTAACATAAAAGTTGCCACCCAAGTATGCAAAGTACAAAAWCACACACATATGATTGCATGCAGAGGTGCATTTCCACAGACAATAACTYCATTTCCAGAGGTAATATTTCCACAACTACAAGATCTTACATATTCCACCCCAAACTCAGTTTTTAAAAAGCCTTATGAAACAGCCATTCAGTCACTGCTGCACTAAGGCAATGTTTTTCTAAGATCAAGACATAATAGAGTATTTAAATGTAATTTTTTTTCATGAACAACTGCCTAATTAAATATGTATATAYCCACATCAATATCTTCATTGAAAAAGTCCTAGTTACATATTAATCTTGACAGAAATAGCTCCTGAGTTGTTAAGGATGAATCACCAAAGTAAAACCTTCCTTTTCTTTGTGGTACTGCAGTCACAAAGGTAAAATTTAAAAAACCCTTAATCATCTCATCAGTCCAGGCTAAGGTAAACATGACCTTGCTGCATTTCAAATATTCCCCTAAAATCAGCCATGTTTTCCCATACAGGATGTATTGATGACTTGTCTATTTTAACACTATTATTAATCTTACATTTGTTTTCAGTTGATCTTCCACAGTTTCAAGAAGCAAGATAAATCTCTTTATACATCAGTATAAGAATGTTTCAAATATTAATCATTACATTTTATTGATATTAATTCTCTAAATAATTTCACTGCACGTGGCAACTGTTACAATCTCGTTTGACCTGGCGAGCAAGGTAAATCATCTTGTCCAAAAACACCATAACCTTGATCACGTGGTCTGAATTATTATGCTCATTAAAATTAATGTATGACCCTGCAAGTACTCTCAATGTGCTCTATCACAAAAGAGTAAATACTTCATATAATTTTTCTCTAATTCCAGATTCTGCATGAAAGTCATCAGTTAATCATTCAGAAACTTCCTTTTTTTGGGCCTACATTGCTTGCCAGTAGGATTTTTTTCTACTCAGGCTTGTTCTTGGCTAGATTTAAATGGCATTAAAAAGCATTTTAAATGCATTTAAAAAGCATTTTATTTTCCCACTGCACATATCTACACAAAAATAGACCTGKTTTTAAGGATGATAAATTCATTTGAAAAATGGAAATTCTCAGCTCATGTTGCAAATTAAACAAAAGACATCGSTTCCTTATAGGCTGCAGACTGAGATTACTCCTTCACAAGTCAGACAGGAGGAAGATGAAAAATACCTKTACTAATTCAAAAGCTCTATGACCAAAACAGGGTACAAAGGAGAATTAAGTAAATCTGGTGGCACCAACAGGACTTTGATCCACAGAACATGCAGAATGCCAAATACAAGACTGGAAACCACTTCCACACAGGTGAGAAATCAGCCAGTTAATGSAGTTTAAAATTACAATAATGAGTTTAAGCCACATCCTGAGGCATGATATTATTATGAAACAGGAGCCTTCAAAGTTTGTAAGATGGCAGCTCTTCTTAAAAATGGATTTCAGGTACAATGAACACAATGCTCAGCACAAATTCTTCTCACAGTACCCACTTCATTAGGTTTGCTGCTGTCAACCAAAACAGCTTGCCAGGGAGAAGTTGTGCATGTGACTCTAAATTACAGGACTTATAATTAGCAAACAGTATGCATGATGAGCACAGGATGCTGATGAGTATTTTCTTAGAATGCCTCGYAAGGGAATTCCCTAAGAAATCCTAAAGGTGCTTGGAGAATAGGAAATGAAAGATTAAAGGTTGAACATGTCTCCCACACTGCATTTTTAATTAACTAGTTTGTGCTTATCATTTAATTTTTATAGCATCAACACGCATATCCACAAACATGCAGAGACAAAACAGCAAGTGTGGGATAAGACCAAATAAAAGCATGGTCACACAAGTCTGAAGCAAACCTCAGGAACAGGTTTGCTTTAACACAGGCCTTCCCTGTGTTAAGATATGGGATTGATTAGAGGGCTATTTCAAAACCATCACTCTAGCACTGGAAAAGCTTCAAAAAGAATATATAAACTAATGTAGATTTGAAAAATAACTGCTTATTGGAGACAGAAAAAAAAAACAACTGCACTAAAGGCTACAGTGTATTTAAAAGATAAAGAAACCAGTATACRTATCTGCATATGCAAGGTTGAATCTTAAAAGTACAGAAAATTAATACTTTTCTGAAACAATTTTTAAAGAAAAGGCAAAAAAAGAAATCATCTTGCAATAGAAGGCTGGCAAAGAGAACTCATTTGAGCAATCCCATAGACAGCAATATGTTTAACACATTACTCGGATAACTTAAAAAGCCAAAAGGTTCAACTCTCACTTGGGCAAATTTAAAAGTATACAGATTATCCAAGAACTTAAATGTAWATATAAAAACTTCTAAAAGTTAAGTAATTTTTCCGTGACAGAACCTGAAAATTTACCACTGTCAGGTAAGCTCACCAATTATTTACATATGACCATAACTCTATATAAGTATAACTTCACTCACTCATGAAGCAATATTTACTTCAACCCATTAATGTAATTGAATGGCACAACAAAATAAGTTTTCAAAGAAAAATGGACAGCAGAGGAAACAAATGTCCTTCAGTGGCATCATCCCCACAAGTCTGTGACAGTGGCAGTTTGGAGCAACCCACACTGTGCAATATCCATCAATTTTCTTAACCAAAACTACATGTTTCCTTATTTTGTAATCTCCCACATCATTCACAGCTAATAAGAAATCCACCTTAGAGATTTCTTGCCTTATCTACAACAGAAATCAAGTACCATCCATTATTTCCACTTTTTAGCACAAACTGCAAATACTGAATTTGAAGGAGCATATTTGAGAATGCACTCTGCAGGAAACACTACTTTTTATATTGCTTTAGCTGAATGTGTTCCTTAACTACCTTAATCTGCTGTGATTTACAATGTCCTAATGAAACTGCTACATATGCTTCTGAGGCAAAAAAGACAAAAGGCTTGCTTTACTCATAAAATTCAAACATATTTTTACATTTGTATAGGTATTTATTGTCAAAGTAAAGAAATATTCAAACCTCTAGAAAAAAAGGCCTGCTCTGTCTGTTCAAAAATAACAGTATGATCTCTAATTTTCTTCAACAAGTTACTGTTAAAAAGGCAGTTGTCTTTAAATTTCAGTTTTACTGCAGTAAATTTTTATCTCATCACGTTAATCAGTTCACAAATGCTTTTTATGAGAACACAATTTCTAAGCCAATTGCTTTAATATATGGGTTTTGCCAAAATGAATGGGTATAAAAGCATTAAGTACTTTCTCCTCCTACGAAATAATGGAATGGAAGCATACAGAAGAAAAACTGTTTTGCAAAATACTTTTTTTCCTTTTTTTGGTTATTGTTTTTAAATACTTTTTCACTTCTCCTTTATAAATTTGTTTTCCGCAGCTTAAAGTAAAAATTAAAAATATCAGACTTCTCAAGTAAAAAACAAGCAAAATATTGCCATGCTAATGGAAAACCCAATCACTTTATTCTTATTGTGATTAAAAAACGTTTGCATTTAAACTACAAGCAAAGCCAACTCAAACTGAAGTTTCAGCACACAGACTTCTGACAAATTTATCTGTATTGGTTTGAAACCATAAATAATTGATTGACCATATATCTCACCAAAAAAAAGACCAAAACTTTTCTCACAATTCTGTTTAAAGCACTGATCCACCTGATTTTAAAATMTTTTCTTAGACCTTCAGCTGCTACTGTCTATGCAACAGGACTGGAACTTAACATTTCTGACATTTGTGAAGCATGTTGACATTGCTTAAGCAACTCTTTCTCTTTTGGCTTTTCTTGACACAAGTTACTTCATAATAAACACACACATTGTAATATTTGGATGTCAGAAGCCACTTTAATAGCATAAAAGCCATTGAAGTAATTTCCCAGTCTGTTGGAAAGCATGCTTGAGAAGACTTAGATCTGAAAGTATGACCACCTCTGTGCGGCTTCACTACAGAAAGATGATCATTAATTATAACTATATYGAGACCATGGGGAGAGGAGAAATAAGAATGCAGAAGCCAGAACTAAAATATGCTGCTCCCTTTGGAATACATGTCTCTCCCATAGCTACATTAATTGCAATTAACTTTCTTCTTCACAATTCTTCCATTTTTATATCTGAAGAAATCTTTTGGTTTTGCTTCAATTTTACTTTACTGCTTTTATCATTATCCAAGATATTGTTTTCCATTTATTCCCATGACCCAGCATTTCCAGTCTGTAGTTTCCAACAGCAAACCTTTCACTAATCTCCCATGACTTCCTCACAGTATAAGTCTATTAGATTGTTAATTGCCTTCAAAAATGAGACAATGTAAACCACAAAGTGTATTTCAAATTGAGAAATGCATTGTTTTTACACTAACATYCATATTATAAAATTAATTTCATTTTTAAAATATTGAGTGTGCACTAAGAATCATGAAATAACACATCTTCTTTAGACAGATACATTTGACAATTTAGAAATACACACATAGATATAAAACAAACTTTAAAAGCAGATAATTAAAATCCACATCATCCTATGCAGTAAAAGAGTAGTTTCATTGACAGACTTGTTTTTTATATATACATGGGGAACAAAAATTCTTGTTCTTTAAGTTCTTTTTAGTATAMCTCAGAGAAAAAAATAAAACTTAAATAACACAAAAAGACTGATTTAACAGATAAATCTGAGTTAGCTGAAAACATCAGATCAATAGAAAGGCTAAATCTGACTTATTTATTCTAATTASTTACGATGAAAGTTTGATTAATCCCATTTGACCTTAGAACTTTTTTATTAATTTAGARATTTCCCGTATGCATCTCTTACAGAAAAAATTTAATAGAACACCTCTGATTTTGCCCATAAGGCACAGTTCAGAAAGTTTCTTCACAAGAAACATCTAAGTGAAAAATTCACATAGGTGTCCTGCTAGGAGGTGGTATTTCACAGGTTCCATCACTCCTCTGTCAGACTTCTTGACTCTTTGATAGACTTCCTGGCATTACTATGATTGAAGAAAWTTTTATTAGTAACTTTCAAGTCCCTACTTGGCTTTTCCTCTAAAGTTTAAAACCATGACAGTCATCTAAAAGATGGGCTTTACATGGGTTTGAAACTCTCCAGCTGCTTTTCAAAAAAAAGTATTCACAGCACAACCTTAGCACAAAAAATAAATGGAGGCWGAGCCATACACTGTAGTATACTGATTAGTATTCTCAAGACACGCTTCTTTGGTATGACATAGAAGCATGCAACAAAGATCTAAAACAAAAATAAACAAATTAAAGTAAGGGCCAACCCAAAACACTGAATTCCACCTACAGATGCATCCACTCACAGTAATGGGGAGAGCAGTACAACAAATAACAAGAAGCTGTAAATGTAAGGAAATATAATCCAATTATTTTTGCTCAAACATCAATACGAAATCTTTGCATTGTTAGGAAGAGGAGGAGGATGATTGTAATCTTAGACCGACAGATATAGTCAAAAAAATTTTTACAAACTGGCAATTGCCAATTTGTCAGTTACGATCTTATGCCACCAAAGATTAAAAATTTTCATTTAATTCCCTACAGGAAATCCAGTCACATACAGCAAGATCTTCAAGGAAAGAACATCTAATTTAAACAGTGGTGCCTGAAGCAATTACTACCAGGCCTCAGAAATCATTAAGACTGAAAAATCCACTGTCCACCACTTATTTTAATCTTTGAGAAAGTAGCTGTTTGCTTCTTCCATAGTTGTTCTTAAAGCTTTTCTCCACAGCCAATCTTTCTTAATCCCTTTAGATAGTTTTTTTAAAGCTTGTAAGTCAAACAAATCAACTAATGCAGCAACTGTTGCTACACTTTCAATGAAAACATGATAATTAGGTATGATACTGTTTTGAAACATTTATTTAGGTAGGTAAAACTGACAGGTCAGACTCAGAGCAGAGCAACTTCATAGCTAGATGCAATTCTGAAAAAAGAAGAGCATCTTCTAATATGACAAGTCTAAACTATTCGATATTTTCTTTTTAAGTGCACAGAATGCTACATCATTGCAAGCACTGCTMGCTGACAAACAATTCGGTGCTACTTATTTTCATGTGGCTTTGCAYACTCGTTTAAAATGCATAAAAGGACATAAAATAGTAAGATTTCTCTATCTAATTAGGCCTGAAAAACTGTATTATACATTAATAAAGACAATTGCTCAGACATTGSAAATAATTCGTTTTTTCTTAAGTGAGACATACATAAAAACGAGTTAACAATTTAAAAGTATAATCTGTCCAAGTGCTTCAAGAGTGCTTTTTAAAGCACTAAAATTCAGGTCTACTGTCTTTGTTTCCATGTGATTTACCTGAAGGAAATTTGGGGTTTTTTTCCAAAATTACAACTCTAAAATACTTAAATTAATGAAAAATAATTCTAACTGCTTTCCCACTGCAGTCAAAAATCAGTCTTGCCTCACAGCAAGAAGACTAGYACAGAAGCACCAAGTCATCTATGGATGGGCTCACCTTACTCCCACTTACTTCTGGACCTTTTCCATGATGCAAAGCAGTAATCATCAATCTGTAAAACCAAAATCAAATACTGTCTACCTATCTTGTTCATGACAGTCCTCCATCCCTTCAGCTACCCTGMAGCACTTGCAAAATACTTTCACTGACTGGCACAGCAAAAGGGGGAGAGTGGGGCAACATATTTATRTATATACATGTGTACATATACTGAGTGTTCAATAATACAAGAAAGCAAAGAGTGCATCGAAAAGAACCAATAGGTAAGTAAAAAAATTCAGGTCACCAAGCACCAGTGTGTATTACAGCCCTATCTCAGAGGAATTAACATGATGCTTTCTGAACTTATGCACAAGATATAATTGGCTTTTCAGTACTTTCAAGTCTCAAATTCAACAGTTTTGTATAAGATTTCTTGATTCTTTGCTCACCCAAATCACACAGATAACAATATCCCATTTAATTATTAAAGAATATTTTATAGACTACTGCTCATGCTTCAGGTCACTTGAGTCAATTTTCCTGATGTCACAAGTGTTACTATAAAATCATGGAAATATTAAGAAAAAGCATTGAAATATACCTTTGTATACAGAAACTACATTACTGACAATCTGYATTAAGGAGAAAAAAAATTAATGTGATCAAATGAAAATTGTGGTATGGAATTTTTGTACAACAGGAAAGTGATTTATATTATTTTGAATAGTTTTYCAAACAAATTTTACAAGGGCTCTAAAAAACATTTATTTTCTTAATACTTTTGCAACATGCAGAAAAACATTAAAATATCAATTATGCTTCATGTCCCTGCTTCTATGCAAATTTATTTTGTGTTTCATAAATCATTTCAAAAAAAGTGTAAATAAAATCATTTTAACACAATATTATGCAAAACCTTGTATTTATTTCAAGAAAAGCATGAAAACAGTAAAAGTTTATTACAAAGTTTAATGCCAAAATTGAAAGAAAAGTTCAAGGTCTACTACAACAGCAAACAAAATCTTTGCATTTCTCTCAAACTGAAGAAATCCCTCAGATTCCTGAACACTCAGTCGTGGGAAGTTTTCCAGAATTACTTTCCTGGTAAATCAGAAGTTGGAGAAACTTGAAGGGCCTGGGAGAAGGAAAAGCATCTAGTTAATCCAGTTTTACCTCTTTGTTCTACTTTATAAAAAGCAAATTGTCATCTTTCAGTTTTCTAAGGCGAGTAAGTACAAAAATGTTACATTTTTTCCACTTTCTCTCCTCAAAACCTCAATGTACAAGTACTATTCATAATTCTGCAAGGGCTAGTGAATTGGTGGAACTGAATAATATGTATGCTGAACAAATGTTTATCTTATAACCCTGCAAGTATGAAGAAAAGCAGCTCCTAAAATCAGTGGGTTAATACTCTATGCTCTCTGACTTCTGGGCTCATCATTCAGAAATTAAGTTTTAGGCACATTCTACACATACCTATTTATTGTGCAAAAATAACAACTCTCCTGAAAAGAAATCTCTGCTTAGCTGACAATTTTTAATATTTTATAAACAAACACTAAGGAATTACCTCAGATATGGTCATAATAAAATGTTCTGGAACTTTATTCCAACTATACAATGAAAATAACAATTTTGGAGCCAGCACTCAAACTGTGTGAAAAAAGCCCCAAAATTAATAGTTTTAAATACAATTATTCACTGTTGAAAAGGAGGAAAAGAAGGCTAAAAWGAGATTGCATACAGGTAATAAGGGCAGAAAGATTTCCTGTAACACACGAGAGGGAATGGAAAGAACAATAAGCAAGGGAGATATAGACTGATGGAGGCTTTTTCAGGACCAAAGAACCTTTCTACTTTCACCCATAGTAAAAGTAGTCTGGGAATAAATCCTATCCCATTTCCACTAGGATTTGGGCCTAGATTAATTATCCTGTAAAGTCACAGCAGTATCAATYTAAAAAACACTAGTATCAGAAGTTTCCTTTAATGCTTTCTACAAAAGGATGTAAAATGACAAGGAAAAATACTTACAAGGGTAAGATCTCTCTTTTCAAACTTTTCAGTTCATGAGTTCTTGTAAGCATCAACTTGTCTCAGGCTCCTCTATTTCAAGAAGATTGCAGACAATATCTCAATCGCCATTCCAGTCTTCAGCAGCCTCATTTTTCTTGACATTCTTTRTCCGACATAAAATGACCAAGTGCTACAATGGAGCTCATTTTCTGCCCTTGACTTCCTACTAACTCCTAATTTTCCCTCGATCCAATACTGCTAGGGGTCTTAAAATTATTTCATACAGCTGTTCCACTTAGCACAGTCTGACATGCATCCTCATTATGGTGGTAGTTCTCTGAAACTTTCATCTCTCTGGATGGTGAATAAATCCAGGTCCACTCTGAAGTTTTAGATATACACACAAGCCCAGTGAACGATGATGTACTGGAATGTCAGATAAAGTGAAGTGTAGGTGAGCAAGAGACCACAAGCATCTGTGCTGCACAACTTAACACTCGGGAACAACGCAGCTCTACAGGAACCCAGGGCAAGAGGAAGGTGTACAGAGAACACATCTGTGGCAACTTGCAATAGAACTTGCAATCCGGTGCAAAATTTCCTTGTCTATATTAAGTCCTCAAACAGTGAGCAGTCACATGGTATATCTTATCTCATTAACAAAAACACCTCTGGTGCATCCACAAGGATGAGATTCATTTTGACACAAACTAATATGCTACAAACACACAGGAAAACTGCCCTGACAGTAATTACATTTGTTCTGACAGCACGTTACAACAGTGCTATGTTATGCAGAAGGCTAGAAGTATGGAATAGTTTTCCCACAACTCTGGTGTTTGGATTTTTAAAAAGGCTGTGACAAAGTAAGATTAAAGACCTCTAGCATTTTTCATGAAAAGGAAAGMGTTTTAAAAAATATTGAGAGTAACACACACAATCACCTGGTATAAGAAACCTAAGGTTTAAATTCTTCATTTACCTAATTTAGACCAGAAATTAAAAACTGAAACTACTGCATTCCAGCCAGGGCCAGTATCTATCCCTTCTACAATTTTCTTTAATTACTGTTTTGCCTCTCCTGGCTTGATTTGACAATCAAGTTTTATTTTGCTGAAAATATTACAGCATTCTGCTTTTATTGCAGAGTGGGGAATGAATGAGACATTACCAGATGACACTTTCATCATACTTAAGGAAAGTTTGAAAGACTGTCCTGAACATTTAGCGTATTCAATTCCTACATTCATTCAATATATTCTACATGTATTAATCTATGTGGTAAAATTAGGCACCTCAATCCATACTAAACCATCAAAAGTTTTCATCTGTAACTTCAGCCCTTACATATAGACCCCAAAACCTACTTTATAGCATTCAGATTTGAATGAGAAGTAAATTAGCATTTCCACCCATGTCATTTGCATCTTCAGGTGTTCTTTAACAACACTTTTCCAAATAGTTTGTAGATGTCTTTGGCAGAGCAAAAAGATTCACGTCACTAGAATAACTAGGCCACACACTTGTTTTGCAAGATTAAGGATTAAGTGCTCTCTCAGTTGTCACAAACCTAAAATAAACATGGTTTCCCTCCCACTAAAATATTTGACAAAACTCCAAATGTATTTAAACATTACCAGGATGTATCATCAGATGATCTAATCAGCACAGATTTATTATTAATGGCATTGGTAAGAATAACAATTTATTATTCAAACTCAATAATTCTTTAGGAATTTTTCTTTTCTTAACTATAGAAAGAAATTAAAATAAAAGCATCACTTTAAACTGCATAATTAGGACCCAAGTGACTTAGAACTGTAGCAAAAAAGGCTTTAGTTAAATTGAGAAAAATACAAAAATCAATAGTGAAAAGATAGTAACAAAGGTATTTAATGTACAAACCRATATTTATGTGAAATGAGATCCAGAGTAAAAATCTAAAGTAAATACAGAGTATTATTGAAGCAAATATTAAATACACTAGCAGTTTGAAAAATTTTGAGAGGAAAATTCTGCAATTTTGCATTCAATTCTATCTAAATTATTAAAGTCCAATTCATAGTGTTAGTCTTGAATCCTATAATTTTATTACAGGATTTTTGATGTATACTTCGTAAATGCAATGTCCCCATTTCTTGTATTCATTCCAACTTGAGTGCTTCACTCAGTGTAACTTCAATATATTAGAAACATTCAAATCAAAAAGTTATTTAAAGAAAAATCTTTGAAAGTTTTCATATGTTCCTGGGGGAAATAACTGCTGTTAGCACTTTGCCAGGACCACCACTCTTTTGTAAAAAAAAACAGCAATTGGAGGGTTGTTTGTTTTCTTAGGATACAGATAGTAGTTTTTAAATGAGCTTTCAGAATACAGTTTCTGAACTTCATACATTTCCCCCAAATATCTTTTACGGTTGAAAGTTTTCAAGTTTTGTCTTTCTTCACTGAACATTTACTGGAAGAGCTATGCTCTCCAAAATGAAAATCCTGATGAAGTGGCAAATACATTAACAATCACCAGGGTCTCCAAATGTAAGTTGGTGGTAAAGACAAACTTATTTACCATATTAATTAAATGGCCTATTTAACATGGAATATCAATTCTCTAATCACATCTCATTTGAACTTCTTATTTCAATTAGCAACCCTAAAGTCTACTAGAGACCCTACTGTTCTAGGATCATTAAGAAYATTTTCATTATCTGTCAAATGAGAGAGTAAAAAGCAGAAACTGCAAATACTCTCAGGAGTAGGCCTCTACCCTACTTAAGAGATGATTAGGGAGAAAGCAGCAGTAGTTCTCATTAGTTGCTTAGCAATGAAATGTCCCCCTATGAAACAAGAAATGAACAAAGCAACAGAGGTGTTGCCATGCAAATGAGTAAATGGATAGTATATCATCCGCTCAAGGATAATCTGTCCTTCATTAAAACTAATCAATCTGGATTAATACACCAATGGMTATCTTGCACAAAGAAGGTAGGAAAAATTCACTGTATACAGCTTACTGAAGTAGCCACTGAAGTAGACACACACAACAATACATTTGCACTGCATGTGCATATGACAAACACAAGTACAAGGGAAACAGTTTTAATTCAAGACAGATTAACGATGTCCTTTTTTTACTATTAAACCTTCCCTTTTATATCCATAGTTTATACCCAAGTTATTAATGAATTATTGTTAACATTCTATYAATGCTTATAGCAATTTAAATACAAATCTGTAAATTTAAGATTTAGCCAACATCTAAGTTGTTTATGTTTTCAATAGTATACTTGCATATAAAGCCACAAACTCAACACAAATAGAATTGTTGACACTACCACTGTTACCAATGTTATAACCCTCAGAAGAGCACAGTTCTTAACCAGAGAAATTTGATTACTGTTGCCCTAATTTTCACACCCTAATTACAGGATGCCATTATTTCAGCCACAGACGTAGTTTAAGAGGCTTCTCTATTTTAACTTCGCCACAACTCATTTAAAAATATCCTTTTTTTATGGGTTATTTATTTTTGGTTCGGTAGTTTTTTTCCTGCAGAGATGGTATTGTTGGGTTTTTTGTTTTATGCTCTTGTTTTGCTGCTGTTGTCAAGTTCAWAAGTACAATTAAAGTTTTCACAAAAAATGTGAATCAGAAGAGAAAGGGAAAATAAAACAGTGAGCACTTCTTAAGTAGAAATCAAGATGATTCCTGAACTCCACTGAATACTTAAACAAAATCTGGTTGCTTCTCAGTATATATTTAAAGTGATACAGATTTATRATTACATACATTTATGATAAATTTATCAAATTATGCTTTGATTAGCATCCAAACTGTTAGTCAGATTAAAATGAAAGTGATATTTTGAAACCAATACTAATTCATAATTCACTATTAAGATAACTCTTACCTATATATTCACAAACGAAGACTACAAAAAAAGGAGTGACCAGATCATTTATGCCCTGAACATATCCACTGGCTGGATGACGTATTGCCCAGATAAACAAAATTCTTTCAAAGATCTGAAAAAGAGTTAAAGAAACCATCASGTAATTTAACAAGTGACAAGCACATTTAAAACAAGGCACTTGAAAATTATCAYAACATGATAAAATCATAGAAAATCCTGAGTTGGAAGGGACCCATCAGGATCACCAAGTCCAACTCCTGACCCTGTGCAGGACACCCCTAAAATCACACTGTGTGCTTGAAAGCATTGTCCAAACGCTCCCTGAACTCTCTCAGGCTTTGTGCTGTGCCCACTTCCCTGGGAAGCTGTTCCAGTTCTCAACTACTCCCAGAGTGAAAAACCTTTTCCTGATACCCAGTCTAAGCATCCCTGACCCAGATTWGTGCCATTTCTTTGAGTTCTGTCACTGATCACAAGAGTGAASAGATCGGTAGCAGCCCCTCTGCTTCCCTTCATGAGGATGCCAAARACCTCCTTCAGACAAATTTAGTATTATGGATTTGAGTAGTATAAAAAACATCCATAGAAAAGTTCAAATGAAAGCTGGTATTYATAACTAACTGCTAGTGCCATGTAAGTTTCTCAGTTCTTCCAAAGGAAGCGTTTTCAGGGTATTAGCACATGTAAAAACCAAACTAATATATAACTCAGTTACAGTAGTAAATACAAAGKAGCACTTATTCACTAAAGCTTTTCCAGTAATATAAAATTCCTCTTTTCTCAAGGGAAAGAAATATGAAATTATCTTCCCATGATTTTTTCATCTCTTTGAAAGAAGTATTCTACTGATGCAGTATTCTATTTATTCCTAAGTTACAAATAGAAGGAATTTGAYACATTTAGATTTTTTAAAGCATGCCCATAAAAAGAGATTCCACAACAGTTAAGTTTACCTAATACTGCAGTGTGGAATTTTGCACTTCAGAAGTCTGTATACTGGTTAATAAAAAACCTGAAACAATCAGGAAATGGAGAAATAAGGCAACTGTCTGCCATATCACACAACCTCACCTCCTAAACTCTGTAAACTGAAGCTTGCTTAGGATCTGCAAAAGCTCGTGAGGCCACAACATATGTCAGCATGAGGAGAGTAAAGGGCAAGGAAATCACAGAACTTTCCTCTGACTTCATTTAGGTCTGTGACATGCTGTATTTCCTCTCAATTATTTGCTTCTAAACATACTATGTACCTTTGAAAGGCTGCAAATAAGCAGCAGAGTGAAAGCTGCTACACGCTTTGTTCTAACTACAGGTACTCAATCTGGTATATATAATCTGAAACAAAAGAATGTTTGCTTACTCATGAGAGCACAAACTACATTGCTCTTCAGATCTGCCCTCAATACTAAAAACACAAGACATTTTGGAAGAACCTCAAGGATTGTGTGGTTTGCTGCAACAAAGTCAATGAATGCTCAGGCTTCAAGAAATCCGGTAACAGACCTGCCCTGAAACGATGCAATAGGCAAAGGAAGTTTATTTATTAAGTCAGGGTTGTTTATATTCAATCTCCSTTTCAGTTTCCATTACATTAAGAAGTTCACTGTTTCAAGTTATTTGTAAGTAAGGAAAGGTCTCAGCCTAAAGGACTCATATCCTGTGCTTGAAGGTCCCATCAYAGGCTTCCACATAACTTACCTGAAGCTGAAACATATTTGCACCTTTTGCTTTGAAAACAGTCCCAAATATCAACATCTATCCTTCTCCTACAGGTTTTCTTTTGAAAGTCAACTGTCCTCTAGATTCTATGTTTCCCTGGCCAAAAACTCATGGAACAGGGCAGACAGTCAACAACCATATGGACAAAAAGCTTTTGTTGGGCACTGAAAAATCAGCCTTCAGGCAGCTCACGTCTGATCCATTACAACTACAATTCAGTTTTTGCTCAGTGTGATTTCAGAGATTAGGCAGAAAGGAAAGTATTCATTAGCACATTCTCCACAGAAGCCTCTTGTTTCCATTAGCCAAGACGCTTATTCCATTAGCTACAAATTCTTGGTGCTAGTTGTGTCACCTCATGCTTTTTAACATGCACTGCATATTAAACCAAAAAAATACCAACCTCTGCCCATTAAGCAATAGCCAGTGGTGTTTTACGGTCTATCAATAACTATATAAAGATTTTACACTCTGCAATTTACAACTTGCTTTTATATTTTACATAATTATACCCTTATGAAATTACAGTTGTTATGTAATATTTTCACTATTATTGGAAAACTGCCAATCTAGCTCACAGCCACCCTGCCTGCTTCTGTCCATTGCCACTTCTACTTTCAGCAACAGTAGTTTCTCTGTATTATCAGAGTTACCATTCCGTGTTTCACTTCAGAAAAAGGACATGTTTAACATATTGCAGATACAAATAACTTTCTCAAAAAACAAATATTAGAGCTGACTACAGAAACCTATTTAAGTAGCAATTGCAGAATGTAGACAGGGTTATGCACTAGGCTAAACAAAAAAACTTATGGTGTGATGGGGTTACAAAATATGCACAGTAAAACAAAACAAACAAACAAACAAACAAAAAGCCCCAGAAATTCAGTAAGAACTATCAATCAAAATACCCACTGCAATAACTATAAACATAGCGTTTTTTCATAAGGTTATGTCTGAAGCCAAACAACCCACAAATTTGTACCACCAACCTTTCTTTTCCTCAGAACTTGATCTGATACACAGTTTGCATTGCAAATTGAGACACCTATGGATTTTAAAATATTTTTAAACTCCAGTATGAAAACTAAGAGGGGGTTGGTGTTTGGGTTTTTTGGAGGGGGTTAAGATTTTTGAGTAGGAAGCACCACTTAGTGATGGCACATAAGCTTTAATATCCACAAATGCATCTAATCAGAAATTCAAATACACACTGAAATAGCATTTTCAATTTCCCACCCATTTTCATAAAATTTCATTTACTGTTTTGAATTRAAAAAAATGAGCACTCAAAACCTGAACAGCAGACTGATTTAAGTTTCTATACAGAACTCGTGTTCAAATAGGACTCATTAAAAAGGTCACTTTCCCAAAAGGTTCCCTTCTTGATTTCCAAATCAGCAACAGAAAGCAGAATTATTTTTCTACTACGAAACACTGCATCTCATGAGATGTCATTGCCAATCTATTACTCTCTTTTGAATTTAACTCTCATTCATAATTACACCAAGAATTATATTCATATAAATAAAGAGAAGAATCTATCAGCTTAAATGAAGGTTTTGAATTACTTGTGGGTTTTGCCACCTCAGAGGAACCCAGAAAGCCCCAAAGCCTTAATACAAAAGCTTTTAAAAATTATAAACTATTTAAAATTGTGCTGTTCTCTTGAAATTATTACATATATCATGCAAGCATCGGTGGGAAATACACAGCCAGCTACTTTCCATCTCAACAAAATTCAGTTAAGGCAAGAAAAGATAATAAATTAGACCACTCCATGTTAACTAATCAAATTTTAAAAACTAAATTTACAGACACTAGTCTTTAAGATAACTTGACTGCACTGTATGAATGGCCACCTCCAACTCCTCTGTTCTCCTCTTTGAGGACCACTTCTAAGGCATTTCTAGTCCTTCAAGTTCTCAGTCCTTGCCCCAACATAACCTTCCCCTCACTTKGGATCCATTTAACTCCCACAAACAATAAAGACTTTTAACTGATTTTAAAAGCAACATATGATAACTAGTTATTTCCACATATCAGATTCAAAACACCCTTTTCTAAACTGCAAGGTTTTCTTATAGAAACCAAACAATGAGTTCAGAGAAGAAATTAAAACAGACTTTTYATCTCTAAAAGTTCTTTGGGAACAGAGACTCTGATACCACCAAGAAGAGCAAAAATCTCAGAATAACAGCATTTGGAAATTTAAGTCAGGAGACTGTGAGACTGTCTTTCTGAAACTTTAACTAGTGKTTTTGTTCAGTTCAGTTAACTATGGTCTCTTCACCTCACTCTACATGACATTCTTCCCAGAAGCGGTATCGCTATGCTAAATCTTTGCAGCATCACAAATTTGTACAAAACATACCAAAATATCCACAACAACACTTTTGCACTCAGTGTCACCCTTTGAAACCTGTCTTTGACCCTTACTCTGATTCCCTTCTCTTCTTTATAGCTCCTGCCATCTCACCTTTAAAAGGTGGGAGTGGCTGTTGCTCACCAGAGAGGAGCACCATCTTCTCTCTCCACCAGGGAGTCAGTTCTGGGAACAACACACCCCACCAGCATGAGCCCTTGGGAGTATGGAGGGATCCCTAAGGGACTGAGGGATTCAGTGGTGCTATGGTAGGCCTCCAGAAACTCAGAAAGCAAGAGAAAGAAACAGTGGACGGATTGGATACTATGACCCTTTCAGTATCTTTTGTACARTGGCATCAAGCAGGCCAGATCTGGTTAAGATTAGAAAGAGAGCAAAAGATGCAAGCATATCCTCCCACTAACCCACTGATCTCATTGATTGCTCCAATGGTTTATTTCTTACTGGTATTGTTTCCTTCTTGTCCCTTGATTTTACTTACACTACTCCTCAATTCATCCCTAGAACAGCCCAGGTTAAAAAGCACTGTAGCAAGCAGGTGAAAAGTCCTATATTCATAATATTTTTTTACAAAAAAATACTGTACTAGGGTATCTCTTCAAACCAATTTCTCCAACACGTGGAAGAGCCCTGCCATTAAACAAATAATTGGAACAATGGAAAACCAAATGACAGCTAGTTCTTAATTTAAGTTCTCTTAATGAACTATCAGATGATGTTCTATTTGGATCTGTAATAGTATGAACAGAAGCTACATTGAAGGTCTAGCTAGAACCATTAGAAAGAATAAGATGAAGAATTAAACAAAATAATTGAAAGAGGATGATCCACACCATCTATGCTATTTGTAAATTATATACTTTAAAATGAAAAGTTTCCATGAGATTCAATTACCCAACAATATGGGCCAATTTGATTAATATATTCACCATTAATCACATATTTAATCACATTATTATATATTTACATTAATCATATAATTACAACAGTACTAAAACAATTTAAATAGCGTACTCAACATACAAAACTTACAAGGAAGCAAAATCAGATAAGGCATTCAAACCAATTGCTACAAATGCTACAAATTTAAAACTTAAGAATTTCCTGAGTGGAACACTCAGATCTTAAATGATTTTGACAAATATATGGAACCAGAGGGTTCTGGATTACTTAAAAAATAAAGTATTAATAAAATATATAAAAAATAACAAAAAATAAAAACCCTCAGTGGCACAAAAAAAAACCTGACAGATTCAATACAGGAAATTAATGAGGGGCCTTTGCTTTTATGATTCATACTTACACTGCTATTCTTAGCCTCTACTTATATATCCTCATTTTTTTACTTCTTTTAGCTAGTTCTGAAGTCAAAATAGCAAGTGTCATCAAATTAATTATTAATCAAGCTGTGATATCAGATGCATTAATATAATGTTTTCTCTAACAAAAAGAAAATATACCATTCTTACCTCTGTTACTTTGGGCTGAAGTCTTAAAACTTCAGGACTCATGCGTGGGATATCTATGTGGATCTAATTAGATAAAGAAGAATACTGTAAAAGGAACSAACAGCACATTTTCTAAACAACATAATACTTAGAGCAATTCTAGTGGTTTATAMTATTAGTTGTAAACCCATTGTATCATTACTTTTGTAATAACATGGATTTCTACTGTATTTKGAAATATACAGCCAAATCTTTAAGTTAATCTATTAAATGTAGCAAAATTAAAAAACATATATTTGTATTGACATTCTAGGAGCCTTATATCACATTTTTGAATGTATTTTAATCTATCTGACATTTCTTAAATTTATATTCCAAACTTCATGAAGGAGTTTCATGCATCAGAGTACTCAAATGATGATTTTGGGTTCCATTCTCAAGTACCTTATGTTAGTGATGCTATATGCTTCTTGCTACTTAAGATTAGTCTTGAAGCTGAAAGGAAGATCTTTGCTTCTTCCATCGCAAGGAAGGCTGAAGTGTCATTGCTTAGTCTATACTTCGTGTTACAAACTATTCATTTCAATACAAAACTTGAAGAAAAGTATTCTGCTTATCTGGGTAGGAATGAAAGTTTGACACCTCTATGTTTATTGCACATCATATACCATTTCAACTGCTTTCAGTACGAAACAGTCACTGTTATACTTTCCCTGTSCATCCTCACTCATTTGAAAGAGGGTCTGAGCAGGAGATGAAAGATTTGAAAACACCACTATTCTTAAACAGAAAACCATGGCAACAACTAAAGCTAACTATTTCCACTATTTCAAATTTCAGACCAAACTACTTTATATCTTTGTTTCTGCAATTAAGGAAAATTATTAGAGATGTCTATTGGGTAAGATGAAAGACACAGAGAAAAACATTAGCAAAGTTCAATAATAGTCTCCGAGTCTTTTAGCAAGTGTTCTGTAGATAAAAGTCACTTCAATAGATGTTCTACCTGTCTGTAGGTATCTTGGTGACTTTCATCATTTCTGGAATCATAGTATTGCTCAACAAATGCAAAATATTCTTTGCGTTTTCTTTGTAAAGTGCTTTCTCTTCGGTCCACATTTGCAGGAAGATAGCCCTGAAAAAAACAGTGAAATAAGGATATTACTTCTTGCCTTACAAAAAGCACTGCTGGCATTTGATTACGTGTGACAGGAGATCTAATAAACTGATCTAGTGCCATGTACTCCTATATAAATCTAAACAATCCTTTAATAAACTATTTTTCTAACCACTCCAACTGGTACAAAAGTTCAGACATAAATACCTAATAAAAATAGCAGCCCTTTTTTTTTAACAGTATGCAATTTCTTATCAAAAATACTAAGATGGTGTTGACTTTCAAGGATAAAAGTTTAAATAAATAAGTTCAGGTAAATACAATACCATGTGAGTTACTTAATTTCTATGTGACCAATATTGAGGCAATTTTATTAAATTTTTAAACAACGTGTGCTAATTCAGTTGCCTTCAAAAAGGAATTATATAGATTAGCAAGGGAGGCTTAGATTCACTCTTAGGAAAAACTTCTTCGTGGAAAGCATTATCAAGCTTTGGAACARGCTGTCCAAGGAAGTGGTTAAGTCACCATCCCTGGAGGCATTTAAACGACTTGGAGATGTGGCCCTTAGGGACATGGTTTAGTGGTGGACTTGGCAGTGCTGGGCTTATGGTTGGACTCAATGGTTGGTTTCAAATCATTGAAAATGTTATTATTGTATACTTTAATTTCTTAGTTCATAATGACAATAGTATAAGTACAAGCCATATTACATTCCAGATACCTTAAAAGGTACTTGCTCTGACAAAATGAATTCTTTGAAGATATACTGACTTGTCTGTATCTTAGAATTCCAGGCCCTTTGAATCTCACCAGCTTAAAGACTTTTGCTTAAAGACTTTGTCTAACATTTAATATCCCATCCCAYTGTTTTGCATTAAATTTTGCATTTTGCCCCCCATTTATTCTCAACAGTTGTGGTTTCTTCCCTGTACGGTATCATTATTGGATGCATTAGAAAAAAATTCATTTATGAGATCAAATGTGATTGTTTGAAGGACACCAATACTTTCTCAGCAAGTCWTTTTGCCATTATTCAGTTTCAAAGACTCAACTAATGTTTCAATTCAACATATCATGTTTCCTGTTCAGTTTACAAATTAGGTTATATTTTTAAAAGTTGGGAATGCTTGCAATGTATCAGCAGCAAATAAGCTGGTGGAGAGTTTGATCCATTTATTTATTMATTTCCTCCAAAGGCTTTTGCAAACATATCTTTCGTTTTTGTATTCAAAAAAGTCTGTACAGTTCTTCCTACTGTTTCTGTACAGTGTACCTAACATTTTTGCTATATTTTAAAAATAAATAATGTGATTTTTTATACAGTTACCAGTAGACATGCATAACATCAACAGAGTATTATACTGATTTTCAAATGTTTTCCTGTGAAAAACTGTTTTCGTCAAACACTTGTTAACATTAATACCTKGCTGACTATGTAACAAATATTTCAACTGATAAATTTCTTAAATCATATTTTTAAAAATTCCAATTTCCATGCTGGTTTTACCAACAAGACAATCATCATCTGCCTCAAATATTACCAAGTGTACTCTGTTCCCTGAAAAAGATTACGTTCGGGCTTTTTAAACAAGACTTTTGAATCATTTTGAAACAAACATATACTAAAACCATTATTATAATTTGGTTGCTTCAGTTTTCTGGTTTTTTTTTGTTGTTGTTTGTTTTTTTTTTAGTATTGCAACTTACTTTTAATCAAAATATCACTTGATTTTTAGGAACACTTATTTCCCCAGGAGCTTTCAGTTCACTTTATGGAATCATAAAATGGTTTGTGTTGGAAGGGACCATAAAACCCATCTAGTTCCAATTCCCTTCCACTAGATCAGGTTGCTCAGAAGTCCATCCAACCTGGCTTTAATCAATTCCAGGGATTACCATTACTGGCCCTCACCTGGGATACATGTTAACATTAGGTCTCAACTAGGTTGCCATCAGAAAAAAGCATGGTGGAGCTTACACCACAAAAACTGAAAACATTTTCCTTTCTCACTGGGAAAGAAGATGAAAGAAAATGCTGCCTTACAGTATAGAAAAATAATGATTACTAAATGACTCATCTTTGCGTTTCCAAACTGTACTAAATGAGGACTATGTAATAGATAAGAAATCACAGCAGGACTTACTTAAGCAAAGCTGAGAATTTTCAAAATATTTGGAGGTAGTAAATAAAACAAACAAAAAAAAAGCCAGAGTTTCGTAGGTCTCTTACTAAAAAAAAACCAAAAATAAATCCACCGAATTTCTAAAGTATTTAAAAAGTAATCTGAAAGCAGTTTTTGCAAAGGTATGGCAAGATGAAGTTAAGAATTGAGCTGAAATTCATCCYTGAACTGGATCTATTCTTGTTCTGTTGTTAAAGCAATAGAACAAGAGAACTCTACAGTTAAGCATTTTTCTAGACCAGAAATACTAAACTAAAATCAATTTATGGAATTAAGTTAAAGCCCATGGAAAGATCATGGTCTTACTAGAAAGCAAGGGAGTCAGCTCACTTTATATAATTCCAGCTCYCTAAACCTCACTGTCAGTCTTCGGATTCAGAACTTTAAAAATGCTTATACTTTAGCTTACTGTGTTTCAAAGTCAAGTTTCAGTTAGCCATATTTTTTCTTAGAGTATTTTAAAACAGACATCCTAAACTTCAAGAGAAAAAAATGCCTTACTATCAAAATCACAGATTACTTTGGAATCAGAACTAAAATAAATTGTAAGCTCCACATTTAATTTAAATTACAGCAGGATATTTGAATATCCACCATTAAGCTGCATCTGCATTTAGCATTAAAAGGAACTAAGCTGCAAATTTAGTAGAACTCATCAGCAAGAGAGACTCTTTCAGTCACTGGAAATCAGTGTCAATCTGAAGTAAATACTTTGCATTCCCTATGGAATTAGTCTATAAAAAGCAAAGCTATTTAAGTCTACTCTCTGAAAAATTCAATAGTGTTAAACTGGTCTGTGTATAATTCAGAATTTTAAACAGTTCTTAAACGCATGAGGATTTGCTGAGAAAGTGTCTTTCATAGCCTCTAGAGAGAAGACATCATAAGAGTTCTGCTTCTTTTTAATACAAACATCCTCATAAACCTTCTCCCAACCACAGGCAGACAACAGCTAAAATGCATAACTGTTTGTAATCATAAACCATAGCTGAAAAGATTGACATGAAAAATACTTCTTTGAGGAATACACTGTATTTTTACAGAAGAACCTTTTTAAACATAGTGCAAACATCAAGATGAAAAAAAGCCTGTTCTGTAACACGAAACCCAGTGAATCACAGATTCCCACAAGCTTTTCTCTGATGCCCAGCTGAAACCCCTCCGTGTGCTGCTCTAGGGTACTTCAGTCAACTTACTCTTTAGCTACAGACATTGCAAAATCCTCTGGACACTGAGAAAAACGTTCAGAGTGCTCAGCCAGCCAAAAACTTGCACTACAAAAAACTGATTAGCTTTTTAACGAGGTTGTCTCTGACTCACAGGTCTGATTCAGGAGARCCAATGCCGCAACTTAATTGACACAGTGGTTAAGAGTTGTTCATCTTAAAGCACAATAGAAAAATCAGCCAAAAAAACCTATAGATCTTATCACAACTTTGCCTCACTACAGTGTTAATCCTTCCTTGTAGTTACTTTAATGTGAAGTCAGAATGAAGCCTTTCGTAAGGCAGTGATAGTCTTCATGTCCCCTACTGGGTGTCTATTTTCAAGAAAACTGTTAAGAATGTACTTCTCTTTGAACTCTCCACCATTCCATCAAAACTAGTAGAAAGAGGCCACTGTTATCACAAGCCTTTCTTTCATAGAAAGCCAGACTGAAAAATAAAGATACACAGCTGACATGATTTACTACTACTTCTCATCCCCCTCCTTTCAATTTAATAGATTAATCTTGAAATTGAGCAAAAGAACATGACTTCCATTACAGTTCAGCACAAGACATGTTTTCAACCATCACTGATGGATTACAACCTAAGTAAAATCATTTGCAATGCTTGAAAAAGCTATTATTACTAAATGCAAAGGAAGAACAACCAAAAATACAACTTACTGAAAGCAGCTTCCATGCAATTGGACGAACCCGTTTGGGAATGCCAGACCAACTCAACTTTCGTAATTCATCTATTAAAACAGCAGAGTTTCATGAGAGCCAAGGAAACYACTACCAATTAATATAAACAGATATATTAAATTAGCACAAAGGTGTTTACAACAATGATCAGGTCTTAAAAAATCCAGGAAAATCAGAAATATAGGTCAATCTTAATGGATTATTAAAATACTGCATAAACGCTATCCATAGTGGCACCTATGGTAATAGGTACTGAGCTTGATGAGGTGACTTTCTGGAGTGTTTCTCAGCATTACGTTTTGTTATATATTACTTATATTGTCTCACTTGTCAATTTACTACATAAATGTATTATTCTTCCAAGTATTTTTGGGATACATATGAAACACAGTGTATCAAMGGAACTAAAGGAGTTGTAAAGTCTACACAAAATATAAGGAGCAGTATCATATGCTTTCAAAAAACATTAAGAAGTTCACAGTATTTCCACACACTAAATATGCACGGATGGAAGAAGCACAAAAGCATGCTTATAYACATAACCCGAAGAAATTTCATACTACCACAATAAGTTTCTCCCTTATCCTTCATCTCAAGGAGTTGAGAGGTATTGGAAGAATAAAAAATGACCAACGGATCAGTAACATTAGAAAAATATGACACTACTAGAGTTCAGTGTGAACCAAAGAAACAATGAAAGCAGAACTTGTACAGACTTAATCTTGTACAGATTAAGAGACAAATTCAACAAGTCACAGGCTGTCACAACAAATATGCTCCATCATGAGTATGCTGTCACTGCAAACACAAGGATTCAATGGGAACAAGATGCAATAAACAAGTGAAACAAGATTAATTTATTGCCATACTTCAGCTGTGATGATCACACAAAAGCTACCCAACAGTGACCTCAGACAGCACCTGGTCACATAATTTAACCTTGTTTCCCATTTTTTGATCTTCTTTTTCCAGCACACTACTAKTTCCTTTTCTCTAGCCCCATTTAACAAACCACCCCAATTACTTCTTCCCTTCATGGTCCCAGCTTTGCTATTGCTATACCCAAATTTGGTATTTCTGAAATGATTACCAGGCACCATTGGTCTTGTAACACTGCACTTCCCCAAGTGGCCCCAGTGCTYCTCTCCATGCAATGGCACTGTYTGGGCATTTCTCACAMAATTCCCCCTTTACCACTTGTGAAATCCAGGCATACCATGGCATACCATGTCAGCTTCTCACACTGTGGTTTGTTACACACAGCAATTTCTCACATTACCTTCAGTAGTTCTCCACATTCCASGGAGTTTGCTCAGCCTCCAAGAAGCTTCAGCATTGGCTTGCAGCCCTACCACTTCTGCAAAAAGCTTCAATTCCACCCAGGATTTGAAGTCAAGCAAATCCCCATGATACCAAGCACTAAATCATAAGTAACAGCATCATTGGTTATATTCTTCTAAAAGCCAAAAAGGCAGGAAGTGGTCAGAAGATGTAAAGGCAAAGTAAACAAGCAATATGAACAAGAGTAGAAAAAACAGTATTTTGCATAGGTTATGGARATAAACTTTTCTAAAAAGGGATGATAACTGCCTTAACTAAACAATCTACAAATTAATATATGTATTTCATTACCATCTCAGGGCATGATAGTTAGCTCCAGTTGGTTTAATACCAATGAAAGCCCCAAGTCTTCAAAAGCAAAATCTCCAACTGTGCATCCTGTTGCTCTACTCCTCCTTGGCAGTATTTATGAATAAATATGCTTTACTGGATCAAATCTATTTGTGTCCTGTCTGAAAGGAAACTGATCTCGTATTAGCTCATTATTTCCTTACAATTTTGCTAAACTATCAAGTTTTGGCTACTGTTATGCACAACCATACCGTTTACAAACTATGTMATTAGTATATGCAGAAAACAGAAAATAAATTGCAACTCAGCAACTACATTTATTATTTTCTGATAACAACAATTGTCCATTCTCTCCTCTATACCCAACGAACTCACTCTAAACTTTCACCTTCACATTTTTTTCCTCCTCCCTAAATTCAACTCAATAGGAATCCATGCCCAAACATGGGTACCAACCTCTAAAAACAGCCCATGCAAAGAAAAACAAGTACAAAACAAGAAAATATGCAATTYGAGTGTCACAATCAGAAATGTGAAGCACGTGATTAAATGTGTGACAAACCATTACAAATCATCTGGTACAAAAATTCTACCTACTTTTAAGTAACTCATTTAAGGCAAACAATATGAAATGCACAAACAAATCGGAATACAGCTTGTTTTCCTTCCTAATGCTATTCCGCAGTGAACACACATTTCCTTTAATTAGGGATAGCTTGGGCTGTCACACAATTCCAAACAATAACACATGTATCCCATAGGCCTGGGTTTCAAAGGACTGCTCTCTCTGGAAGGAAATCTCAGCACTTGACATGGTAATAAAAACCAAAAACATCCTTTTTTGGCAACATAACACTTATCTGAAACAGAACCTCTATTTATCCATAATGTAGGATTTGGGAGTAAATACACCCCTGCATTCTTCTATGCTGAACACAAATAATTATTAATGTTCTTTGCCATTGCCTTATCCTCTCTGGGAGCTCTTTTTATACCTAGATTGCTGCACCTACAAAATCTTTGGCAATGTTCCTTCTCTCAGTATACTTGAGAAAAACTATTCAAAGCTTGTTATTATATATTTCAAGTTGTTTCTCAAACTCTMTTTTAGAACTGCTTCCATGCATTTGGCCTGACAGGATTCATATTCTGCTCTACTCTCCTTATTTGACACAGGACTTTACCTTTTGGATTGTATTTAATAACCTTCTATTGTATTTAATAACCTCCTCTGCTCTGTTGTCATRTCATCCAGGATCCTTCTGAACTTTCTCAAGGCTTTTGTTTCTGGTTTTGCTTTCATAAGTGGTACAGTAATTGCTTTCAGGACAGAAACTGTTAGACAGATGACTGCACATCTGAGAGTTAAGTCAATTCCATCACAAACCATTAGCCCTGGGTATGTGCTAATACTATTGCTTCACACTGACTGCTGTCCTATATCACAGCCTTCACAGGATCTCAGACTAATCCAAAARATCATATAAAATTCTGGCCCTAACTTTTCACTGCAGTGAACTCAACTAGTGTTTTGCCAGGGACAAAGAGTACACCTTAAAACCAAAGAGSCCATACAGTAATTCTCATATGGAGTAGACGTTCTAATCACAGACATGATCACTTATTAAAAATGTAAGCAAAGAATAARCTGCACTTAGGCAGATCCAAAAACAATATTTGTATCTCATCTATGAACTCTGTTCCAGACTGAAAGGACACTTTCTGAAGAAACAGTTTGAGCCCAAATTGTTACTCTTTCAGCTGCCTCATTATTTGACATAATTGGAAGACCATTGAGTATGAAAATATTTTAAAATCCCTATAGATTTTAGATGAAAACTATCTCAATTTGTTTGCACTAACCAAATATCACTCTGCTTGGGAGACAGAAGTTTTTTTTCACAGAAACATTGTTGGGTTACAATATCTTATTAAGAAGGGATAATGTGGTATGAAAATACTTCAGATAAATTTGATTAATTTAATTTTGGAAAGATTTGGTTTACCTGGTTTACTACAATACATTTACACATACGTTTCCTCTCTCTGAGGAAGAGAGTTTAAAGCAAATGTTCTAACAGAAATCTTAGGACAGTATTTACTGCATTTAAAGATTTCTCATTTTCCATAAATATTTCATGGGGCAYTTTACAAAGAAAACATGCCATTAATTTACCAGCCTTCAACTGTAGAAGCAATTACTAGACTTATTACCCACTACACCTAAAACACAAGGGCAAACAACCAAGTCTACAAGTATTTTTTTTGGAACTACAAGCTTGTCATTCTACCCAGGGCAAATAAATAAAAAATAAGAAATACTAAAGGAGTTCAAAATTTCTCTGTATCTATTATTCATTTTTGATACAGCTGTTATTTCACTGAGATTACTATAAACAGCTACATGAAGTGATGGCCTGCATGAACAACTCCATGATAGGTATGATAAACTAGATTTACATGTTTTATGTTCCTATAACATAAATTCCTTGGATATTTTAACTATACAAAGCTAGAAAAATCTTTCAAAAGCATAGATACACAGAACTGCAGCTCCCCCAACAGTATGTTATAATGCAGGCAGTACATATAGAAAATAGCTTTAACAGAGGGCTTGCTATTACTATGGCAACCACAGCAACTGGTTTTCAAAATGAATAATAGCTCTGTTAGGCACTTCATTAATTTTTTTTTTTTAATCAAACACTGCCCTTAATCTTCTCAATGGAACAAAGAGTTATTCTGAATGCTGCAGATACAGGAAATAAAGTCCAATCCACCTTTGTAAATACAGGGTAAGATCCTTTTCAGAACCTTTGCTAAAAAAGAGTAGGAAAGTACATCTTGTCTGCTTTTCCACATAAAAAGTCAGAGAAGCAGAAGTAGATAGGCTGGTGTTAGGACAAGAAAGCAAGCGAACATAAGATTAGGAAAAGGAAGGTAAAAGGAAAATTATTAAAATTGCTAATAAAGACTGCAACAAGAAAAGCCAGAGATGGAAATGATAAGTATCAGAAAAAAACTGCCAACAGAAGATGTGGCATTAGCTTCTCATAGTTCTCCCAAAACATTCAATTTCTGTGCATTATCAACTGTTTTTATTTTTACATTAATGCCATTCAAACAGCTTCTAGCTAACTTTTTAAGTACAACTAATAGAAAAGCTTTTAAAATCTATTCTGAATGTTTTAAATAAATGCCGCTCTTACTGCTTTAATTGTGAGTGTTTATTCCAGTGGTTGCATTGGAAATATTATTTTAGTTTAGCTTCACATTAGGTCCTAYTATATCAAATTCCTGTAAAAGGCTAGCCCTTAACCTCTAATCCACATAAGTTTTTCTCAGTCTACTGCATACATGCTTTACATCTCCAGAGTGGTTGTCCATTGGGGCTAAAATACATGTGAGAGCATACCAAAGCAATAATCTGCATAAGGGAGGCAGCACAGACACACACAGTGAAATTTGCTCCACTGTGATTACCTTCCCAGACAAGTTTTATGTGCATCTTCCAGTTCTGGGCATGCCACTAATGAAGTAACAATGGCTTATGTTCCTATTTTATTAACAGTCAAAGAGTTGCTGGCAAGAAAACCTAAAGAWTTCGTTATACTTCCTTGAGCCTTCGTAAACTAACTTACAAGCTGTATGTGCCACTCATTACARCATGTACATTGCTAATCTGAATGTTCAAAAGCTTCAGGACCCACAGAATGTTCAGAGCTCTCAGTAGTCCTTTTGGTGACATTCCTGGCAAGTTTCTCTCCTGCCATGAAGTCCGCAAGTCATCATGGGAAGAGGCAAAGCTGTTCCTTCAGTCTATGGATTCAACAGAGAACACTGAACCTCTCACCCAGGTCTATTTTACTGGATAATACGAATTTCACAAAGTATAACGTCAGCTTTCATGATTATATCAGATAAGGAAGGGWGGCAGCACAACGAAAACAAACAAAAAAAAAGGCATATGAACACAAAAATTGCAAGAACACTTTACTATATTGTACCTCTCTTTCTCCCCGTTCATCCAGAGTAAAATATCTCTCTTCACTGTATTGTTCACCACATGGCTCAGACTCAGACTGTTTCTGAACACCTGACCACAGATCAATACAAAGATCTTCTATAAATTCTACTGATTAATTGACACAAAAAACCTTTCTAATTTATCAATCTTGCAAGTGGGAGTAGAATGCTGTTTAATACCTTTTTTTTTTTTTTATGATCAGTTAGTGATAACTACCAAGGTCATTTTGTGTGTACACAGGAATTTGAATGATAATTTAGGGATTGGTTTTTTTATTCTTTCAACAGTAACCCCTTCACATCAGTTGACCTTAGGGTCTCATCGTAATGCTCCACATCCAAATCCATTTGGAAACAGGCATAGTACAGAACTCCCCTCTTTCTGAACAGAGCTATGAGTATAATCATGAGAGTTTTAAGGACTGTGCTAAGAGCACATTTCTTTTTGAGCGGATCAATGTTTTTAACCTGGAATGTACTCTGTGGGCTTCAGCACAAAAAGAAATTGCTTACTCTCTAAGGCATTTTGATATTAATAAAAATCAGGTAAGAGATCATTGATTTATAGGCAAGAAGTCCAGAACCCCAGAACTAGGGCTCATCTGTGTAGTTCACAATGTCTTCTCTCCATTTTATTAATCTGAGTCATAATTGAATACCAAAACTCTTGACCAAAAAACCCGCAAAGCTTTAGGGTACATGCTCCTTTTTATGAACTGAAAAAAATGAAAGATTCTCTTGTTTGCTAATAGGAGCTACAGCAGTTCAGTCTTACTCTTTTTCTTTTCCTCAATAAAAATTGACCTTAATGATAGGTGGTTTTTGGAACATGGAACTTAAGTAAGGAGCCTTTACTCAAAATTAAGAAATCCTTGTTAAAAGAAATTCTTCTTAAAAGAAAACAATACTAATCCACATTTTTCTATTTGAAAAAATTTKATCCAACTACAATCCTCCTGTAAGGCCTTTGGTACAGTCCCCCACAACATCCTTGCCACTAAAAGTGGGGAGGTTCATTTGAGGGATGGGCTGTTAGACGGATATGGGCATTCAGTCAGTTCCTTATCCAGAGTTACAGTCAATGGCTCACCTCCAAGGGGAAACCTGTAAAGAGTGGTGTCCCACAAAGGTCCACACTAGGGCCAATCCCATTTAGAATTATCTTCAAATACATTGACAGTGGATCAATGTAATCAGTTGCACCCTCAGTAAGCTGGCAGGTGACACCAAGCTGTGTGATGCAGGGGATTTGCAAGAAGCAGCAGATCCCATCCAGAGTGATTTGGATGGGCTTAAGAGGACCAGGCAAACACCATGAAGTTCAGCAAGGGCAAGTGTAAGGTCCTGCACATGGACTGGGGTGACCACTAGAATCACAGGTCTGCAACTACTATGTCAACCAAGTATCCTAACAAGARGAGAGAAACACACCCTGAAGAGACAAACTATGTAAAACCGTCTCAAAATTTTTTCAAGAATTTATTATCATCTAGTTACAATGAAAAATCATAAGTGAATACCTCTACATCAAATTATTCCACTAGAGCAGCAATCAGAATAAATGCTTATTATAACAGGAAAATACAAGTTATGAGAACAACCCACAGAAAACAGGTAGACAAAATACTAAACCCACAAAAAAGTAAGTAAAAAATTAATCATTTAGGGATATTTAGCATTCATTTCTTTCAGAAGGGTCTGAATTAAAAACAAATATGTTAAGAAGTCTGCTGTTAGAGTACTGCCCTTTTTTATTTATCTTTGTTATTAGCTAAAGAGGAAAGCATGTTTTGTAGATAAAAAGCTAACTAAAAGAGCACAAGAATCAGAGAGGACACCTTTTGGTGATAATAATTTGAAAAGTCAGATATGACTAATGGCATGCCATTTGAAGCAGCAGTAGGACACACGTTCACTTTATACTACATACCAACCAACTGAAATAAGAATAAGCACTCACATGATCAACTGCAAGTAATTCACAGCTGCAGGGGGCATTAAAATTCTAAATGACATGGACGTACTAGGAGCACAGAGATAAATCACTATGTAGCTCAGTGCAGATAAATTAATGAAGCTGGGAACAAAATTAATCAAGTTCATTTCAATCAATGCATTTTGTAAAGTTATTGAAACCTTTCAATAGCACCAGTTTGGCAAGCAATTTTACAGGATACAAACGAGTGATGTTACAGAATACCAGATTTATGAGCCATAACTGAAAGAAAAGGTGATTACTATGTTAGATCAGGTTAAATATAAATCTAGAATGGATGTGACCATGAATAGGAAAATCCTACTTTTCAAGCTGCTGCAACAATACAGAAGACCACTGTGATGGGAAAAAGAGACATCTAACTAGTTTTCTTTCCGAATTTAATTTCAAGAGAGTCACTCTTGAATTCTTTTATTATAGTACACAGAGACAACTAGCTATTGTTATGAGATATAGTCTGAGATTACAGCATTTTAACTGCTGTAAAATTATATAGTTAATTTTTGCCAACAGATTAATCAGAAGTTCTATTCTTTACATGTTCTGTAAGACTTCACAACACTATTATCTACTACTTCCATGGCAGAGGAGTAGCTAAGAGACAGCATCCAACTCAGCAGCCTGTAGTACTCTCCAAAAAGGTTTTCTGAGATTTGGTTAGAAGGAGGAAGAGAAATAGATGATTTGTTTAAAAAGTACAATGAAAAGTGCTCCTGAATGTGAGGAGTACAACAGGTACAACAGGTGGAGTAAATTCAAGATGGGAATACTTCATGATTTTCATGGGTGCTTTTACAGGGCCTTCTATTCTTTTTATCAAGGTAGTATGCTAAAACTTTAATATTTGATTCAACTTGGCATTTGTCATGACTAAGTAGGAAAATAAGTGACCTCAACATGACAAACAACTTTACAACTTAAGAAATTAGTTGGTTTGACTCTGAAATAATTATATACATGTGTATTATTGCGTAACAGTAGCATTACAATGGTATGAAGTTTTTTTAAATCAAGAGAACACAGTATACTAAGCTTACCACTAGTTTTTGTTTGACTTAAACGAACATGTTTCTCACATCCAATTACATAATTGTTAGCTATATATGTGTAAAAAGCAGAAAAATAGTTGATTTGAAGATAAAGGAGTTAAGAAAGTGCTTTAAACAGCTAATTTTTAAATTTATATTAAAAACTCATCATACATATGCTGTGCTGAGGTTGCAAGTAKGCAACAACTTGTTTGTTGCTTTGTCAGATTTTATCAACAGACTGCTTATCGTGTTTGCACAATACACAGCTCCCTAAAACATATACAAGATTGCTAAAGAATACAAGTTCAATAAATTTAATAGAATTAAATTTTACTCTGAGACCTGATAGACATAGCAGTACTGTTCCTCTAATATGTACAAAGTGGTCTATTGAAGAAAAGAGAAATTTCTTCTGAGAGACGCTCTCCCCACACTGCTTTGTTAAARTTCTGTTCCCTCTTCTTATAGCAACTGTTTGCAAAACATTCTGCAAGCCCATCTTCACTCAGTAATACAAGGTCCATTTCAAGGAAAGACAAGGACTGAAATTAAGTGAGTCTACATCAGACTGGAAGTCAAGCACAAATACAGGTTGACTGCACAAAAYTATTGTGAATTATTCCTGTTGAATAACCTGGCATGGAGTGGGAGGCAACGCAGGCACATCTGTAGCTTTCCTGAACTCAGCTACACTATCAACAGTCCCACCCTGCTTCCTGAATCTGCACCCATACACTGCACTATGAGAGGGGTCAGTCTTCAAGTCCCCCCTCCAACCAAAACTACTTCTTACAACAGGCTCCTTCTACCAGCCCATATATCTTGCAATAACTACTATTTCCACAAGTTCATATATCCAGCCTGTGTACCAAACCCAACTCCAAAACCTGTTAGTGGTCTCCAAAGGCTAAAATAATCTTCACTTCCAAATTCATACACATAATCCATCTTTTTGAGAGTTTTCTTGTGAAAGAACACACTCTTTCACAACCTTTAGCTGACATACGGGACTAAGATTGTATTTTACACTATCTTTATAGGATAATGATTATTCAAGTGTGACTGAAAGGATTTCAAGGTCATTTGTATTACTTTGTGTTCATAGTCAATGTTGATTTCTCACATTATGATAAAAGTCTTGAGTTGAAAATGTGCATGACATGGCTACAGTTCCACAGATTAACTTACTTTTATTTTGCTTTGAAAGGATTTGTCACATAATCTATTTCACAATATGCAAAACTGTATCAAGGAAAAAAACATAATAGAAATATTTTACTTCTGTTACTTCTACTTCCAAGMAAAATGAAGCCTGATACTTGCAGAAATAAACAAAAGTCTTTGCAAAAATGTTTCCAAGTCTTACTAATTCAATTCATCATGGCAAACAAAACCCTATTTCTTGTGGATGTAACACAAAACAGACCCACACATACCAMATCACCACACACACAAACAATAAGCCAGTTGCAATAGAATAGCCACCTATCCTACATTACTCGCCACAAATTTTAGCTTGGAGCCTATTATCTAGGTTCTACCTTAGTACATTTCCAGTATTATTCTGAAGCAAAACAGGAAAAAAAACACACAAAAAACACCCCAACAACAAATTAAAAAACCTATCACACAAAACCTGCAACAGTTTTCCCAGGGTGCTGCTGTCATTATAAATTAAGAATACTTTTTAAACATAATCTTCATTGTAGCACAGAGCTAAACCAAACATCTTCCAAGAATGCATACATTAAAAATGCATATACACATACACCAGATTCTGATGAATTGTGCATATGGCAATAAGCATATACGTATTTGCATATGTATATATGCATACACACACTTTCCCTAATATATATACCATTAATGTAGTCTGAGCACTACCACCATACATATATGATCTACTCCTAACAGCTTCATGGTAATCAAGAGTTTGCATGTCATCAAGAAAGACCTTATTTCTTTCACTAAAAAAAAATAATGTATTACCTGTAGATCTATATCTATATATATGCACTATTGGACATATTCCAGTTACAAAAGTCTAAATATTTGCATCAAAAAAAAATCAAAACTGRCTATAAAATTCTATTCACACAACTTCAAACAGTACTCATCAATTTGCACAGCAATAGAAAAAACAAGCTTCCCATAAACAGACTTAGAAAAGGCATTATTTAGTAGTCTGTACAAGAAATAATATTGAGAGCTTATTACATATTTTTCACACTTTAATATGAGGAAAACATACTCAAATTTCACTTTCCTACATATATTTCAGCGTGAGATTTATAAAGCTCAATAGCAAAAAAAAAAAAAGAAACCCAGTTTGTTTAAATAGCATTGACTAAGTTCACCACGGTCAGGGTGACTCCTAACAACAGGGAAAATTTTCTTCCAAAATTATTTTACTTTAAGATACAGATCTGATTTACTGGTAAAGTATTCTCAGCTAATTAGACAGTAGAAGTGAAATGGAGAGGTTTAAACTAAACTCTTCCCTCTGATTTTGCAGCCTTATGTAACAAAGATTTCTATCATTCCAACATTCTTAAATGATGAGTTTCCATGTCTATCACAATCACAAAGGTCATAACATCTGTTAGATGAAAGGGATATAAAGTGATATTTCATTATTATTCTCAAATTTATGTAAAATATGTTTAACAGCTTCCTTTATTATATTTATTATATAGATGCCTTTCGTGAGAATGTCCTCTTAACTCCCTGAAGTACTAAATCTCATCCAGTTATGATTGGTTCCATAGTTGTATTTTCCTAGCATCAGTCTGACAATAAGACATGGCATAGAAGGAAAAATATAATCCACAACTTGGACTGTATTTCATTGAAGAAGTCTCATGACAATAACCAGGCAAGAGAGCATCAATTCAAGAACTGTAAACATGCAATTTCTACTTCTTTTCTTAAGTTTCCTGCAGATATCTTCCAGAATGCTCTACCTCAAAGATATTTTCTTTATTCGTTATTTCGCCATAAATTCCTACTTCTAATCACCAAGTTCTCCAAATGCAGTGTACTAATTCTACTTCAGATTTTCACTTGGGATACAAAGCCATTTGATTCTGTGATACCCTCTCAGCACTAGTATTGACTATTCAGCAGCTAAAATCCAGTGTACAAAGGGAACAGTCAAGTTATCTGACAATACATTTGTTTTCCCATTGACTTGTTGTCAGCATTCACAGATGAGACAGAGAACTACTGTATCAGCCTGTGAACACGAAGAAGGCTCACTAAGTAGACAAGCAGCAATCCTTACATGCCTCATCGTTTYTCATTCTTATTTCCAAGCATGAAAATCATTCTTATACTCCAAGCTGTTTCATTATCAGGCATTAACCTGATAACATTGCTAATTACACTTTGGGATTTTTTCTACAGGAAYTAGTCTAGTAGGAAGAAATAATGTGAGAAAGAACAAGAAGCCATTGAACACCCTATGTGCTAGTCAGATGTATGCAAATCACTTATTAAAAGCAGAGTACTAAAACCTTTCAATTTTATTCTTTTGTAAGATCATTCTCAATGTTGACCGGATTAGATCCTCACCAAACCACAAGGCARGACAGTACATCAAACAGGAAAATTCTATAGTTTAAGAATAATTTAGATGCAATTCATAGATCTGTAAGAAACACTCACCRAGATCTGTATTTGGGCCAGCAAGTAGCTGCTTAAATTTGTCTAATCGAGATGCTTCTCTCTCAGTTAATGCAGGAGTAACTGAGGTGTTGTAGTCTGCCATTCCACTTGTCAAGGGAGGCATGGAAGTTTGTGGAAGTGACTGTGATCTCTGCATGGAAGAATTTTCACTAGCATTATCTGAAGGGAAAAAGAAGCRCAGCAGTTAGCCTCAGCTAATGAGAAGGCTACTAACCACTTTAATTTGTAAATTTWAAATGGAATTCTGGTTTTGAAAAATACAAACTCAAGTATAGCATAAGTGTGGACTTCAAATTACTTGGATTTAGCAGAAGGAGCATTTCTCTTTGAAACAGTATTCCACAATTAAAGTGGAATCTATTAGAGATCATACTAACAACAAGGCTAATGGATTTCTAAAATCTGTGTTTCCAAAAGCTGTTTTCATCATCCTTGCCACTCTTTAAAAAGAGAAAGAAAACAAAACAAACAAATGAAAAGCAACCACTGAGAAATCTTGCARTCACTGCAACTGATTACTTTGAAAGGTCATACAGAAACCACAGACCAGATCACATGCGGGTGAATTTCCCAGTCCCCATGCATGGTTTTCTCCAGCTTTTCAATATACTTTATGCATTAGTATTTTAATAATAATTTTTCACAATAGTAGTATTACTATTAATTGCATACTAGTTATTGCATACATAATTGCATGGTGCATTTGCCAACAAAACACATTCAACAGTGGWATTTCCTCCCAAAATTGGAGATTTGTTAATGCTGAAAACAAAGAAAGTTTAATTATTCTTCCCTCACACACATGCATTACAGTTCAGTAAGGCATAAGGTCTCCCTCTCAGATAAATCACTATGATAAACAGTATTTTTCTGTGGTATTTATAGGTTAGGAACGCTKTACTGTCTTACAGGGGCAAATATTGTAGCTCTCATCCTTTAACTTCCAATATCGTTTTCACTTTCCAACATACCTAATGAACTCGATGTATGACCTTCACTGACTGATTTAACAAGCCTATTATCACCACACGCAACTGAAGTCAGCTGTGCAAATTCCTCTTGTTTTTCTTCCTGTAGATGTTCTTCCTGAAATTTATGCTGTTCTTGTAGTTTGCTGTGATTCTGAATTACTTTGTGAGCTGTTTCCATGACCACTTCTGTATTTAAGTTTTCAGCAGCTATTGCTAAGAGTTCATCATCATCATCTCCAAGATCCCAAGCATCACTTGTGTTACTTTCAAATTCTTGGAAGGTGCTGACTTTCTTCAGTTTCACTGGAGTTGTAGGTGGCTTTGAACCAGGTTTTATCAAGCTGTTCAAAACCAAATAAAAATATTTAGAAAGTAGTAAGGAAGCAAAACACTATAGATTGGGCCAAACCCCAAGAATTCCTAGCTGACCCTACACAGTTAGCAAATATTTCTCTCTCACCACTCATGGTAACATACAGCTGAAGAAGTCTGAGAAYACGGGCTGTAAAGACTGACTTGCTTTTAGAAGCTGAGCAAATCTTTCCTTCCCTTTTCTTAAGAACACAAAAACAACTCAAACAAAAAAATGGCCAACCCAAAGTCACAGGAAAAGATTACTACTAAAATAGCTTATAAAATAGACAGGACACATTGCACTGCTCTTGCTTCATCCATTTCAGCCCTTTCAATGCAATTGCTGCATAACAACACAGGAGCTGTAATTAAGTCATGGTCTACTCCTAAGTCATCATAAGCAATCACACAACACAATCAACTGCCATAAACAAATCAAATCTCACCTTAAAACTCATTAAATCTATCATTCCACCCAATTCAGGCATGCCAGCATGGATTTACTTCAGAACTTTGCTCTTCTCAGAGGAAGGATACTTCTTCTAGTTACTAGTCTAAGTGGACCCTGATCAGCTCCCAACCTTTTGCCCCTGTGCCAACACACAGTGTGAGATACGAACCAAGTATCCCTCTCCAGCCTGGCATTTGTTCTCACTTACACTAATGCAGAGCAATCACATCTCCCTTCAGCTCAGAACTGAGCTGAACAAGATATGAAGTTGAGAAGGTTTCTTAATCTGTTCTCAAAAAGTAAAAAAAGTTACCATCATTAACTTAACTGTGCTTTCACAGAATGGGTAAGGAGGGAAGGGACCAGAGTGGCTCATCTGGCCCAACCTCCCTGCTCAGGCAGGGTCATCYTGCACAGAATTGCATCAAGATGGTTCTTCAGTTCATTTCTGACCATCCATCTTTACACCTGTGCTAGTTTRCCTTTTTCCAGTTAAGACAAGGGAGACAGAATTGCAAATGAGAAAAAGCTCCTACCCAGTCCTCATACAACATCAGTTACAATGTTTCTGTCACCTGTTACAGGGAGAACCAGTGCGACAACACTTCCACCCAACTTGTCATTGCTGTCTAAAACAGCAAGGTCCTTCTCCAATTCTGTCACTTCGAGCAATTAGCTTCTAGTTTTTGTTACTGGGTCTATACCTCCGTATTTTGAATCAAATAATCTCATTTCTTTTACTTCAGCCCTTAGATCAAACACTTCAACTGCCTCTAACTGTATAATCTGAAAATTAACTAGAATGTTTACTGYTTGTACTATTTTAAACCAGCCCTTGAAAAAATCTAGTAGAAGCACGACACCCTTCCAGCCAAATACTTGTCTTCATAACACTTTTTTCACSTTACACAATATCTCATGTATAATGCATTACAAATAAATAATAATATTTGGCAATCTATGTTAGTTAAGAGCAGATGAGCTGATTTGTTCCTGCAAATATGGTAACCACCAGGAAGTCACAAAGGAGAAGTCAGAACACAGAAGTCAAGATTGTGACAAAAAATGAAAAAGGAAGACAAACTTTTTAGCCAATAGGAGAAAAAAAAAGAAAAAAGAGAAGGCAAAGAAGATCCAAAATACCTGGAATATTTAAATATTAGGTTCACTTACGTTCCATGCAATAATGGATCAAAAGGTGGGTGCTGAGCTCCATACACATGTTGAATACTAAAGGAAAAGAAAGAGAGTTATCAAAAAATAATAAATATTTGGAGAGTGTCTGTGTATTAAATAGTCAACAATAAACAGAAATGAAATGTTTCAACAGTTCTCTGTTTCAAAGAATTCCACATATCACTAAAAATATTGAAGATGCAATTGATATGCATACAAAGAAATAATTAAATAATAATCATAAATTTGCTAAAGAGGAACACTTTGTGAGACCTAAGCTAACTTAGGCTATTTTATTTTYCTAACTAGGTATTAAAACGGAGTAAGTTAACTCTGCAGTAAGAACATACAAAAATTCTCTGATTTTTCATTTCTTCAATTGTCTCTTGTAAAAAATAAAAATCCTCAAAGAAATATCTATAAAGATTTAATCTTCTATGTACCCTTGTCACCCAAAATCCAACCRGACAATTCTTACCCACTATTAAAGTAGAAGAAATCTACAGAAAAATGCAGAGATGGTAGGTTAGAGAATAAAAGCCATAGGGGTATTAAAAGAATGCTGTGAAACAAATAAGATTCCAAAGACAGATTTATTCACTAATTCTAACATTACAAAATAGCATGTTATTGTGTGAAAACCAAAACTCTCTACAAGCTGAAAGTTCATTACCTCCCAGTTATTGGGTRTAAAATTATTTTGTAAGTTAAAAAACTGCACAGAAGATAGATCAAGATTAACATGTGGCTTCACAATAGAAATTATTACTACAGAACTCCCTAATTTYGAGAGAAATAAATCATATGCAATATGAACATCTACCCAAACCTGTACTAAAAACCACATGAAAAGAGACATACATGCCTTCTTGATATACCAAAGACCATGAGGATAAGTAAGCCCAACCTCAGTAAACCTGAGATGGAACCAAACCAAAAAGATTCCAGTCATATTAAGAGAGGCTCAGACTTTATTGCACTCAGGTGCAGCATTAACACCAGTAAAATTAGCCCCATTACTGAAAATGATGGTTTATAAAAATTCTAAACGATTTATACGCAATTCCACAAAAATAAAAAAGTCAGTCCACCACCATCCTTTCCAACAATCCTATATTATCCTCTCCACAGCCAAGTTTCCTGCTCTATGCTCACATGAGGATCAGGTATCACTGACCATTTCCACACATGTAGAATGTGCCTTTTCCTTACACCACTCAGAATAATTGCAATGGAAAAGCACCCAAACAGAACACAACAACAATCCTCTCCATGACATAAAATAAAAAAAAAGAAAAATCAAGAGCACATTATCCACAGTGTCCTTGTTTTTCCACAAGCCTGCAGTTGCCTACAACCATTTATAAGACCCTGTGCAAGGGAAGAGGGTCAAAAGTTTTATCCTCAAGAAATTCAGCAAAGTTACAAAGAAAATATTTCAGTCCAAACAGTTGTACTGAAAAAAGTTAGTTAATAACTAGAGAAACTAAACCATTCCCAGTTAGTACTTATGGGTAACTGAAAATGTAAGAAAGTAAATTATGAGGACTATGTTGCTGAATTCAGGTAAATGGTATGAAATACAGAGTTACTTTTCTCTGAGAATCACAGATTCATATAATTCTTACAAAAAGAACATAGAAAACTGTACTGTAAGAATAGTTTAGGGATGAGACCAGAGAGTGCTACTGCTAAATAATCATCTGAAYGTGCATTGCCAGTCTGATGTAACAATCAAAACAGTAAACACGACTTTGGAGATCTATTCCCAGGAAAATCTTGAATGGGAAAATGTGCTCGTAGTTCTTTGAAATGACACAACGACKGGTCTGCTGCTCATACTTCAGGAAGAAATTTGAGAAATTGACAATATTTTGAAATCACTGAATACACAGCAGTAACTAAAACACGTTCCTATGCCTAGAAAATGCAGTTTCCTGAAAAGTATTTCAAAAACATCAGAACTTGTATCAAGTTTCAAAACATCCTAACTTGTAACTGCTGAGAGCAACAAACAAATTCTCCCGCTCAAAATTTCACGGCGAATACATCCCCAAAATCACGTTAACTCCTTTAACCATGATGTTAGGCTGGGAACGCACATTCAGATTTTTAGCAATCTCTCTGATACAAGTTATAAGCACCGTTTCCTGCGACCACCAGCTATGTCCACCAGACAAGTGGAGGTGCCCAGCACTGAAAGGCTCGCAGCACTGAGCCASCAAGAGAACCGGGTCCGAGCAGTCACCGACCGGACACGGTCCCTGCAGCGGAGACTCCCAGGACCCGCGAGTTCCCGTTGGACTGGGCACCAAGGGGGCAGGAACGCGGTGTTGGGGTCACAGCAAAGCCGGRCRGGCAGAGCCGCCCCCGCCCGGCCCGGCACCATCCAGGGGCCCGCGACACGGACCTTCCCGCGGCTCCTCTCACCTGCCCGGCACCTTCGCGCCGCTCCGCTTCCAGAACTGCTTCCTGCCCCCGTCGCTCGCCATGGCGGCGTCACCTCATCCCCCTCCGCGCTRGCGGCCCCGGCCCCGGCCCGCTCCTTCAGGCTTCACTCCCCGCCATTCCCTTCCACAGAAGCACCACTGAGCGCCGCCATCTTGGGACGGGAAAACAAGCCCGCGCCTCATTCGTCCCCCGAAGTGGCCCGGAAGTTTGAGCCAACCAGAAGTGAGCTTGCTGCCGGGTGGGGCCGGCCGGGCCAATCGCAGCGAGCTCTGGGCTGTGCCCGCTGTGGTGGCGGCCCCGGAGCGGCCCCGAGCCCGTCGCGGCGCTTCCCGCGGGTGCTCTCCGTCCAAAGTATTCCGATAACTCAGGGRTTACTAAACGGCTCTCCGTGTGTGACGTGTCCAGACTTTAATCCTTTCTGATTGAACCGTACAGAGCAATTCCTCAGAGTACTMCTTAGAAATGCAAAACTCGCCTTGTCAGTGGATGGAGACGTTAATTGAAGATAAGCAGACATCGGCTTATAACAAAATCCATCACATTTTTTGCACTTTATCTCTTTGCAATTATTTCAAATTATCAACCCGGTTACTGGGTGGGGRCTTTAATCTTCCTCTGTTTTAAAGCTCTCCATTGTACCAACTTCATTTATGGCTTTGAGATGCTGCAAGAGTGAGGAGTTTTGTTTGTATGTGTAGATTTCCCAGCAATTCTGATCTAAGGATGCAACACTTCTGCCAACAAAATAAGTTTGATTTTATGTTATTCTTTGAAATWTGGCTCCTGAGAAAACAGTGCTGAGTTACGGGACTTTTTGTTGCATCTCGATGCAATTTATCATATAATTTAACACATAGACCGTTGTTCAGGGAACATCCTGCCACAAATAAGCCAAAAAACTGGCATGGTGTAYAAGACCTGATCTGCAGTGCAAAATTTGTTCTTTAGTATGTATTTCCTGTGTACGTTATTTCTTAAGAATTGAAGAAAAACTTTCCTTCCTGTTTTGGGATTTACTGTTGCAGTTGCCTTGTAAGAAGTGACAGTGATATGACCACAAAGAGTATGTCCTTGAAGAGGACTTAWAAAATGGTATTAATTGAGTATCACAAGAAGGTAAGTTCATAGCTATGGAAGGAGAATTTGATCTGAGAATGTATTTTAGCAGTGTTACTGCTTAACTTTCCTGGTTATAGCAATGTAACAGTTGAGGGAGTGCACAGGTTCCACTGTCAATCTCTTTGTTTTTGAGGAGAACTGCCACTGTCCAGGTGCTGATATTCAAGGAGTACAGCAGCACTTCAGTCACTGCTGGGACTCACCCGCTGCAGTCTCCAAGAACATCCAAACCAGCTATTTCAAATCTGCACAGCTGTATTAGCTAGGCTTTGCTTCATGGGGACTGCAGTAATGTTTCAGGTATCATTTGTGTGGGAATTTCTGTTATTTCAGCGCAATAAAAATAATGAAATGTCTACTGTAATACTTGTTTTGTTTCATGAAAAGTTGTATGCAAGAATTTACAGTTAGGAASAGGTCTGTTGCCAGTATGATCAAATAATGTGTTGAGCTACAGAAATTTTGTATACTTCTTTCTTTTTCCTTTTTTTTTTATTTTTTTRAWTTTTTCCCCCTTTGCATTCCCTTCAACTTGAGCATCTTTCAGAATCAAGTAACGCATACAGCTGGTGACTATTATTGAGAATGCTTGGGAAGTTTCTGTTCTAAAATGTACACATGTAGCCATGTCTTAGSTGATCAAAATTAGGAGTGTTATAGCTGGCACTAGCAATGTTTTGAACAAAGTAGGCCCTGAGATGTTTATTTAGTGTGATAGCAGGTGAGCTATGCATCCAGGTGGATATTCAGCTATACCAATTTGGGTTTTAGGTCATCTGTTCTGGAAAGATTCTGCTGCTATATTTGTGCTGGAGTGGTTACACAGGAAGACTTTTCTGTGCAGGTGCAGTGTGTTTCGGGAATTTTTTCTGACTACACATGTGAGAGTATAGATTGATGGTAAACATGGTTAACTAAGCTGGCAACMGCAGTCCCCTGCTAACTTAGCCACCCTCAGACCAGGAGGATTTGCTGATAAAGTTCTATAAGCTGGGGAGCACTTGTTCATGCTGATCCTTACAGTGCTGTGTCAGAAACATGCTGCGATGTCAACACAGCTGTGAGGTGTGGCTTAAACTCACTCTACAAGCTGACAGGGCTATATGTCTCTACATGCTTTTTTTTTTTTTTTTTTTTTCATTTTCTATAATCAATAAGGGAAAAAAAAATAAGTGAATTCAAATGAGACACTTCCATGCTGAAGCATTATTTTCTGCACACTTTTACTGGTCTAATGAACTAGTGGAAGTTCTTCTGAAGCACACAAGGCTTTTAGGGTTGCTGGTCACTGGTCTGTTGTTGGTCACTGCTTGGCAGATATTTTCAGGTATAAGAACGCATCAAGCTGTGTGTTAACTGACATCTACCATTTATCTCGAGAGCACACATTTGTTCTCTCTCAACATTCATGACTGACTGCTGCAGCATCTGGGGTTTGGGTTTTGGGGCTTGGGTTTCTTTTTTCTCTAGTCTTTTCTTTGACTATCCAGCTTCATCACCAGTGCTTTCATGGTTTTTCCTTGAATGTCTGTGTCTAAGTCTACCACTGACATCTCTTTTCATGTCTCAAAGCCACTGTTAGTGCATTTTTSTTGTCATTTCTATCTATGGTAGGGATTAGTTTTTGTTGGTGTTTCTTGAAGATGGCAAAGCCTTTACTATGCTATTTGACCCTATTTATATCTCTCAATTCATTTCTCTTTGATCCAAATGTGTATTAGAAGGTTATTAAGTTTCACTGTTAACTTTTAAATCCATTTCAGGGTTTCTCTGAATAGCAGGTGAAATGTGCACTTGAACTGAAAAGAGTCTTATTCCCTTCTTTCTTTGTGTTCCCCATATTTTCAGCATTGAAATTGAAATTTCTGTAGAAAAGGATTAGTGGTAGAGTAAGTTCAGGTAGTGTAAGGTGAATGAAAAATACTGGATAAAAATAAAATGTAACAGCTGGCCTTACAGTGTGTTGCATAGATATAGTTTCCAGAAGTATCTTCCATATAATACATTATAGTATTATTCAAGTCAAGTGAGTTGTATCAAAGTCATGTTGTCTTCTTCTGAAAGAGGAACAGAATTTGCTSCTTCAGAGGTAAGCCTATATCAGGTCTCAAGTTCTGTCCATTACTCAATATTTATTGCTGGTTTTGTGGTTTGTGTATGCTTTTGTTTGAATAAGAGCAAATGTAAGCATGAACAACGAGAATAATGAAGATAATTCAGCTGGAGTCCGAGTAACAGTCTTTCCAGATGACTTACAGTAGAAAAGAGTTACTGAGTGCTCCTGGGGTAATGCTGTTGGCTGAGCTGCCAGTTTTACTGCAGAATTTTGGCAAGGCTTAGGATTTAGTAACAGACAGGTTGAGAGCTTGATGAAAGAGACATAAATTATGGTGCAAAGAAAATAGGAGTAACTGCAGATATTTGGGTGAAAATATATGATAGAGGTAACAAAGTATTTTTTACATTTGTTTTTAGGTGTTGCTGCTCCTTATCCAGCAGGTATATTCTGTTAGTTGGATTTACAAAGAAGCATTATCTAAAGATGATAAATGTTTTCCCATATTTGATATTGTTGGGGGAATTGGAAAAAAAAATCAAAACCTGCAATTTTGTTCTTTTTAGATCTTGTTACTTTAGAGAAGTGGGTAGGAATAGTACATGGTTTTCAGCCAAGTGAAAGAAAGAGAACTCATACTAAAAAAAGTGAGAATTAAATATTTTGCTATTCATATCACTTTCTGGTATAACACAGCATGTACCATCGTGTTGTAAAGTAATAAAAGAAAGAACAGCTTAGCTTCTAAACCTTGAAATGAAAATTTGCAATTTTGCTTGAATCATCTTCACAGTTGTTTCAGGATTGGCAGTCTTAGTGCAGGAAATGAACTGAAAATACCAATGTAAAACTACCAGAGAGGTTCTACGTTTTGAAGAGAAGATTATATGGTAATCACAGGAAGCTCTCAGAGGTTAAAGCCCTTTTAAATTGAAAGAACACAAAGGTTTAATCTCTTCTACTGAAATCTTGAAGTATTGTGRTAGTAATTCTAGTATGCATGGTCATTAAAATAAGATTTCACAAGTAACCAGAGGAGATAAATACGTTGAATGCATAATTTTTCAAAGATCTCTCCAACACTGGAAATCAGCCGTGGACTATAGAACAGGACCAAAATTCAAATACTAATGAAGTTTGAAAACTTTGTTTTTTCTCCTTCCTGGTTTTGTTTTGTGAGAGGAAAGACTTGCTCAAGGAGATTGTGTCTCACACTGAACTAATTAAAGTAGCTGAGGGGAAAAGAGATAGATTTCTACCATGTCACACTATATTCTTGTTTCTTTATTAATAATACTATAATCATTAATATTATTACTGTTAATTCCATACAATTTTCGTTGTCTATGATTTATATAAATTTGTATGGGATACTCTTCTATTTGTACCAGTTCTCAGTCAATGCTGSCAAACATTTTTGCTAATACTCTAAAAATTCAAAATCACTCATGGCAAAAACTTAAGAGTTGCAAGTGATGATAATGGCAATCACTACTACAGAATGTGGCAGAGCCATAACATGAATTAGTCGTTGGACAGTAATACTAGAGAAGGTGTTACTAGTTTCAGTTATATTGCTGAAAACTTTGCTTCAGCTATAATTCATTGGTCCTGACTGAGGTTTTTAGTGTGTGAAAGATCTAGGTTCTTGGTGCAGAAAATCAGAGGAGATGATCATAACCATCCCCTGGGCTTCACAACCTATGAATTGCTCTCAATGCTATTCTTTTTGAATATCTTGGTATTATTCAGCTCTCTTTGGCTTATTAAACTCTCAACAGCATTATTGTTTTAGATATGGCGTATGTATATATATGAATGCATATTAGATACAGATGCTTACTCTTATTTAAATTGCTGTGTCTAAAGTCTCAAAATGAGCTTTCTTGTGTTTGTGTAGTGCAGAAAGGGGCTACTTCTGCATAGTTTTTAGTCCAACTAAAATACAAACTTCTGTCTGGAAATGTGCTCTGTCTCTCTTCACTGAGAGGCTGGGAGAGTTGGCAGCTTCTCTAACATGGCTCATGGGAAGGGGTCTGAATTGGAACCTTTTCCTTTGGAAAAAGTAACAGGCAATTTCTTCATAGCTCTTAAACAATTATCCAGTTGAAGTGTGAATATATGGGAACAGCAGAGGAATAAATCACCACAGCAGCAGCTACATGTGTTTTTTATAGTATCCCAATTTTCTTTTTCTTTCACACTGCACAATAGAAGAAAATGTCCACTTTATTTCATTGCTAATAGTTGGCAGTATGGTGAAAACCAGTAAAATTGATGAGAAAATTATTATGGCAGAGAAATACCAGTCAGTTTTCATCTAGTTCTTAGAAATAATGGATCTAGGGTAAAGCTGCCTTCCGTAGGTTTTGAATTTGGCCATGATGTTTTTCTTAACACTCTTGTTTTTCTATAACTTTTCAGTATTTAACATTGCTTAGGAAATCTGTTGTATTTATAAGGTTGAAGCTTGTACTTTTATTTTCACCCAAAATAAAACATATTTTATGGCACAAACATATATGTTAATAAATCCTTGTTTGCATTCAAGTTGTCCTTTCCTGAAGGCAAAGAGCTGTTCATCAGCACTCTGCATCTCATTGCTCTTTCCAGTGTGCTCAAGCATGTCTGTAGAGGGGCTGAGGTGCCCTTGGCTCTACTGGAAACATTATGTCATCATCTAAACAAGATGTTGTTATGCCAGGAAAGGATCAATACTTTGATGAGTAGCTGCTGGCTCAAAACTGCATTGTTATTTTATAAAAGATCACTTGGAACACATTCCAAAGCATTTCCCGTGGTTACGAAGCCCTAAGGATTTGATTTGTCTCTCTGCCCAGGAAATGAGTTGATTCATCTGTAAATACATATCTGCCAGCCTCAGATAATAAGGGAAAATGCAYCTTTTGCCCACATCAGGCTTCAGCCTTTCAGCCATTTAAACAGTATACTCTGCGAAGGAAGTACTTCACGTGCCAACAATTAATTCAGTGGGGAAGAGAGGAAAAGCTTWTAGCCTTTTTCCTGCTGCTGAGACCAGAAGAGCTACCCTTGGGTCTGTGTGACCACACAGCCCTGGCAGTGCTGCACTGGGTGGGGGGCAAGGGCTGGCAGTCACACAGAGGCTTTGAGAGGGTGCAGTGCTGCAGACATGGAGAGATTGCAGTGCTGCAGAGTTGAGAGGGTGCAGTGCTGCAGACATAGAGAGGGTGCAGTGCTGCAGAGTTGAGAGGGTGCAGTGCTGCAGAGTTGAGAGGGTGCAGTGCTGCAGTTGGAGAGGGTGCAGTGCTGCAGACATGGAGAGATTGCAGTGCTGCAGTTGGAGAGGGTGCAGTGCTGCAGTCTGTCCCACTGCCCCCCAGCCGGCTCCCCGGCCAGGCTGCAGTGCCAGTGCTGACATCTGTGTCTGCTTCGGGAGCTGCAGCTGTGACAAAGCAGAGCGGCAGGCCCCTGGGCCAGTGCGCTATCAAAGGCAGAATAGATAAAGCTCAGCTCTCTGCTGAGAAACAAGTCTTGGAAGAGATTAATAGCATTCAGAGTGCTAAACTAGTATCACTCTGGGTAATATCACTGGTATACAATAACCAAGGATTGTGTAACTGGTTAGCAAAATGGATTAAAAAGTTTTTTGCAGTCTYCTTGTATCCTCTTCAGGCAGTTGGAGGTGGCTTTAGCAAAAGAGYTGCATGGAAATGCTGTGGCTCCTTATGAACAGCCAATTATCTGAGGGGAAAACACTACTTTGCTAGAAATCAAAGCCTCAYTTAACCTTCCTGTTGACTTCTTTAATTTTTCTATTGAGTCTAGTCCCAGGTAACCCRACTTGAGGATTTAGATGCATAAAGACATGGAATTATTTTGTGAAGGTCTTTTTCCTTTTATATTGATGAGGAGAATAATGATGCCAATAACCTTAAGAAATACGGGAGAGGAGGAAAAGGAGAATTCAAAATCTTTCCACTATAAATAAATTTTCCTAACCCTTTTTAGATTCATTGTCTGTTTATACCAGACTCAGTACATAGTACAATTTTGAGTGAATTTGACTTGTCTAATAGAGAGAAGTTGCTCATTGGTGTTATCAGAGTAAGCAGATATATTTACCTTGACAGAAGGCATTCTTAACAATGCCTACTCACTTCTATCATATTTGTTCAGGCCTAATTTGTCAAAAACACTCCCAGGGTCTTCCCTGTGTTCTGGGATGCTGAAAATCTTGCAGAATTCATTTCGGTTCTAGCTCAATTTTACTTTACATTACACCATCAAAGCACTGATTATAACAAAAGGCTTGTAAGAGCTTCAGAATTACTGACAAAAACAATGCTTATTTTCTGCAAACCTAGCCAAAGCAGAACCTGCTTTTCATACAAAAAGAATGTGATTCTCTGCATCTGGAAGGCAAGATGAGCCTGAATACTTATTTCACCTTAAAAGAATTCCTCAGTGTTTGTTTGCTGTTTTGTTTCTTTCAACAGTGAAGCCATATGATCTTCCCGCTGAAGAAACAGGCAAAGAACTTCATCAGTGCTCTTGTGAAAAGGCTTTCACAGCATCCATCAGCTCCTGCAAACTTCAGTGGGATTGTTCATCTCTTTGATACCAAGGAAAAAGGATCAATATCTGAGAGATCTATTGTAAGCTTRGGAGTCCTGAAGAAATCAGCCAGCAATAGGCATCTGTAGTTCTCTGAATGTTTATTCTTTCATGCAGTCCTTTTTTCTTTTGCCACCTGCTCATCTAACCTGCATTGTTATTGATTTTTGTCTGGCAGGTAGGCCTCAATATATACATGTACAATGCCTGGCAGAAACCGAACCTAGGTGGTAAGGTTTCACACTGCTCTGAGAAACACTGATTTTTCTAAGCAGTCCAGATACAGATATTATGAATTCAAGGAACTGAAACCTTGAACAAAGACTGGTTTTTTTTCTCAGAAATAATCTGAGAACTTTTTAACAGACACAAGAAAGAAGAGTCTTRTGTGCTTTTGAGAGGACTGGGCTTTATGACTTGGTCTCTTCTGTTAGAATTAGTCTGCTTCCTTTGCTCTCTATTATGCAACGAATTGGACTTGTAGCATCACTGTATAAGTAGCTCTCATTATCCTTTTACACAAGATCAATGCTTTTTCTCATTTAAGCAGGCAAAATTTAAGAATTGTCTTACTATTCCTCATATAAGTGTATTATCAAAGCTTATTGTCTTGGTTTCAGTTTTCTGTTGACCAAGTATTGGTTGTTCAATTTTCCCTATTGAAGGGAAGGACAACAGCTCAGGAGCATCTTCCCACTTGCAGAGGAGGAGCCAGGGAATGCTTTCCTTGCCACCACCATTTCCGTCCTGTACACTACCACAAACAGAGTTTGGCATTTATTGATAATTCTTCTCTGAGAAAGAGCAAACAGTTTTCTCTGAGATYGTAATTAATATCTCATTATGAGATTAGGATAAGAGATCTCCCTGGAGTCGGCCAGCAAAACAGCTGTTGGAGTAGATRTGTTGATATAATGTTTTGGTAATCGCGGACTCGAGGATCAAGTCTGGCATCATTTACAGCATGTCCAGGTGTCAATCAGCTGCAGACCAMGGAGATCTGGCATGATGTTTGGACCTGGCCTTCTTCATGCCAGCATGCCACTGGGCTGCTAATGTGAATCTGCATCTTTGTAACCTGTCTGCTTTGATAATAGCATTAGCGWACTAGGAAACAGTCTCTTTCTTAGAGTAGCTGCAACATTGACAACATTGACAACATTGTGACAGAAAAATGTTAATACAGGAAAGGAGAAAAACAGTCCTGAATTCTGAAGGGCATATCCTATTTTATCCCACATTTGGAAGTGTCCATATATAGACAAGAATGATCGGAGGGTGATTTCTGCTTGAGATAAGTAAAAAATCCTGCTTTTTTCTTTATCTATTTTAAGGTGGGTTTTTTGTCAATTCATGCTTTCYCTATACGCACTTCCCAGAGATTTAGCAAAAAATTATTGACTTAAAAAAGAATTCTTTGTAATTACAGTGCTATGTCTATACAAACTCATACAAAAGCTGCTTGAGCAGCAGTAGTAAAAACTGTGCCAAATACATTCAGCTGTTTACTTTCAAGCTAAGAAGTGCTGCAGGGATCTTGGCATATGGCCCCCACTATTTGAAATCTGAGGAAATTCCCACTGGGTCTGAGACCAAACACTTTCTTGCAGCCATTTGGTGGTTTTTTACTACTGTGGTGTTGTAAAGGCTGTGATGGTTAGCAGCCTCTCCATGCTCAGGAACCTAGCTGAGCTGCCCTACAGAGTGCTGTTCACTTTGCCTTGGTTGCAAGCAMAATTCAGCCACTCCCTGCTGGGTTCTGCCTACTTACAGCAATGATTAATTTCTTCCCAAGTCTTCAATATAAAACTCACCTGCACTGAGTGAAGAGCAGTGCTTCTGTCTTCTTTGCTGTTTTTTAATATCAAAGCTGTCAATTTTTGGTTTTTCACATTAGAATTTTCAGAAAAAAAAACATCCCTTACGTTCCTGTTTTTATTCTAGTGGCACCACACAAGCCAATTGAAAATAAATCAGTAACTGAAACTTAGGGTGTTTTTTTTATGCAAGAGGCAGCATTAAACCTCTTTAAACAGTAGGTTCTACTTATTGATTAATGTATAGTTCATACATATTAATAAAAAAAGCACTGATAAAAACTGAGGAAACCTCCTTTCCTTTCTCATGATTCATTTTTCACCAGTTTAGTGTTTCTAATGTGTGTTTATTCTATGCAGGAATCAGGACATTATAGGGGTTTAAAYGTGATAATGCCAGTAAAGGGTAGAAAACTTGATTGTGACCTGTGAAGTTTGCAGGCCCAACATTTTCTACATTTCATTGGAGTAACTGTGGGTGACAAAGCCACACATCCCTATGGCTTCTCATTGCAACTTCGCTGCYGCAATTGAGACTGGTGCCCATCTATGGGAGGTCAACTGCACTGCAGCTTGAGCATGGAAGGGTAACTATTAAAAATAATTCATGTTTATAATCCTAGATTATTGTAACAGAGAAAGTGTTTGTAATTGGAACCATTTTCAACAAGCCTTGAATCTACTCTTAAAGTTGTGTCATTTTGCATCAAAGAGAAAAATCTTATAATTTGTTGAACAACCAATGATTTGATGAAAGCTTTTGCCCACTCAGAAATGAGGAGGATTTGAAASCACAATGGAAGAACCCGGCTGTCTTAGAGAGCTTCCCATGGGCATTGTAAAGGTCAACAAAATTCCAAGCCAACCATTTCCCCCACAACAAATAGTAGCAAATGAGATTGTATCTCAGGGACTGCACTCTTCATGTTATTTTGTGCATTTGTCCTATGTGCTGCTCTAAAATAATGAATTCCTCAGCTATTCCATACTACAAAATCTCATGCAGGATCTGATCATTCACTAATAGCTTGCTCTAAACAAGRTGACTACTTTATAGGACGATTTTCTGCTTTTACTATCAGTTTTCAAATATTGGTATCTCCAAGGAAAACAAGAGTATTTACTAAAGCAGAAAATGCATTAAGCCTTCCAAATTAATTGATAGGAATAAACTTGAAACTTGTCTGCTTGTGTGGTTTAGTTATTGCATCAGCATGAAGTAGCTTCTTCACCAAATTAGACACAGGCTTTCTGTGCTTCCCATGCTCCTGTATGAGTCAGAGATTCCCACAGAAAATGCATCCACCTGTGGATTTCTGATCAGGGGTGGATTCTGTGTACCTGTTCTGGACACAATAATATGATACCTTTTTGGGTTTAGCTGGATTGATTGAACCTTTATTGAATCACTTATAAAAATATTCCAGCAGCACTGGGTAGTATGTGTGGTTTGGAAAGATTTTATGGAAGAGACCAAGTTATTCCCATAAGTCAGCTGGACCATGTGAAAAGGAGGATGGATGGGATGATAATACCTCAGAGATACCCTAGAGGCAGGTTTGACTGAACATACCCTGGATTCCTAAACTAAAACCAGGAGTCTTGTGCATGGGGTTAAAAGTAGCTACAAGTGTGTTAGCACTTGCCCCCTTACAGCAACAGCGTCTTTGAGACCATGATAATTAAGARCATGGCTCTGATTTCACAGAACTGCCATTTCACTAGCTGACCATTACATCTTTCAATAAAAAATAGAGATGAAAGGAATCAGACGTCCTATACTATWTATGTAAGGTGTGATAGGTCACTTGTAGCAGTGGACAAACAAGCACTATGTGTTGTGTTATTGGTAGATTGGGGAAGAGGAAATAATGAAATGAGCTACTCAGTAAAAAACTGATGCTACAGAGYGTGTCTTTGTAGATTCAGTTCCAGGTGGGTGAATACAAGATTTACTTGAGCCTGATAATAACTTCACCTTTACAAAACTGTTTAAAACCAGGATATTTCAATTTGGTGGTTACCAAAAGGTTTCTACATTAGCTGCTGTCCCTTGAAGTTACTGAGGTATCAGCTTGAGGTCATTATAACTCAGCTATCATTTTCCTTGAAACCTATTTGGCCTTTTGAATACTTGAACTGTAGCTGGAACTTGAAACCCATGAAACTATGGAAGAYCAGGTAGTGGCCATCAACTCTGAGTTGTCCTAACCCCTTTTTTGCTGGGTGTCCATGATGATTTGGAGCTTTGGTGACATGCAAGGGCCAGCAAAGGCAGGAGAGGTGCATTTTTTTTTTTTCAGAGATAGCATTTTCTAAACCATGGAAACTACTACACCAAAAAGTGAAGCTGGTAAAATCATGTAAATGGTCTGGTCTTGTGGGCCTGGGCCAAATCTAATTTTTGAATGAGCAAAACCAGATGTAACCAGATCTACCTTAACAATATGGTTGAGMGCAATAATGCAGTTTTGAAGCAAATACCTTGGTATACTTAATTTAGTCTGTTAGTTAAGTTCTAAGGACAGCTGTAGTACTCCTGAAACARATTCTGTTTGGAAGAAAACCAAATCAGGTACTGCAATGCTTTTCAAGAATATTCCTGATTTGGTTGTGGACTATGCCACCGAAAGGTGCTCCGGTTTGTGCCTAGTGCTTTTCCTTGAGCRCTGGAGCACCTACATAACAGAGATGTCTGAACTGGGAAATCAGTTCACATCTAAACAAGGGGGAGCCTCCCAACCCTCCTATAATGGATATGACAGGAGTCTTAACAGGACACACTTTGCTCTGACTGCACTTCTAGTAGAGGACAAAATGTGTATAATTAGAAATTCCCTTGGCTAAAACATTAATCCTAGGATTTAGGTGATAAAACTCTTGAGGTCTCCCTGCTAGGGAGTGTTATCAGCCATGRAGCATGATATTCTGCTACTCAAACCTAGGCATTTAGTGATGTTCTAGATGTAGAGTAGCTGTAGGGAATGCACCCCAGTCACCAGCTGCTGCTGCAGAAAATGTGGGTCTTTTCTGAGACCCTGTGACAGAATCTGCCTGTTCCAGACAGACATTTTGGCTATCCAGAGGCCTCTCAATTGGCATTGGACACTTTGCTTTAGGCAGCTGGATCACAGCTGGATCCAGGACCCAAGTAAGTGCTAAACAAAACAAAAAAAAAAAAAAAAAAAAAAAAAAAAAAAAAAAAACACTGAAAAAAGTGTAGCTGTGAACAGTGTCAGAAGGAATTAGAAATCCAATTGCTTCCATGGCTCAGGACCAAATTCAGAGTTTTGGTGTCTGTCCAGGGAGTAGAAGGGGGATAGCAAGTGATGGTGAAGACTTGCAATTTAAGCCTGCTTTACCCACATACGTTTATGCCTTTCAATAATTMATATATTTGAAACTAATTTGGAAGACAACWCTAACACTCTTRWTAGGCTGTAKCTCACTTTCTGTGAAGCAARCATGATTTATTCTCATATATCACAYGCTGTACAGCTAAAGGGATTACCAGGCAGTTGAACACAGAAAGGAGAAACTTTTAAGATTGTTAGRATTAGCAAACTAAGTTTCAAAGCTAAAGAAATCTAGCTGCATTATACTTCTTTTCATTATGCTGAAATGTTAAATAGTGGGTGAGGTTTTATCATCATTATTACACAGTGAATTTGGATGTTCAGGTAAATGTTTTTACACCTTGCTGTGCATGCACACCTGCACCACATGCTTTGCAGCATATTCAGAGATTGAAAGGAATKAATGTCTTTGTTCAGTTTTGTCATTACTAATGTTGCTTTTTATCTGMTAATTTTCAGGGAGCCACATTGCCATTGATTTGGTTACAGAGGAACWGTTTTAACCCAGCCTCATGCTGTGCTGCTGTCTATGTAGGTGTCTCTAATGAGCCACACGAAACATTCASTGCCTGTCTTCTGAAACACTGCATTGTGAGTACAGGGGTTTTGCTGGTTAAAAAGGGAAGATGTGGTGGGGGGKTTTGTCTCCTTCTACTCATCCTGTTTGTAGTTGAGTGCTATCAGCTTTTTTTAASTCTTTAGTTGCATTTCTGGTTTTTACTGAGACAATCTGTAGCACACTTCTCCACTTCATGTTCTGTCCCACAGTGTTCATAACGCTTCCATCCAAGACCAGAACGGTTTGTGATGTTGAGATTATTAACCATATGGTACAGTGAGTAAGTCACACATGCTTTCTCAGTAGCCAGTGAATTCTGGCTGTGAAACACACAAATAACATTACATCAGCTTCTGTCCTAAGAATTCCAGTCGCAGCCTCATAATTTTCTAAAAAAAAAAAAAAAAGTTCAAGAGGAATGAAATATTGTACAAGTCTAACTAGACTGAATATTTATTTTAACTCAATACTACTTCCCCGGTTTCTATTATAGTTGTTATTCTGTCCCTTTATGGGCTTATACCCATCCYACTGTGACAGACGGGGACGTTTCTCACAGCTAAATCTAGTATGAATGTTTTATTAATTCAAATCTCAGTATTGCATTTTCTTTTCTAAGCAAGACAAAGAATCTGCCATTAAGAATATTGTCYTTTTTTCTCACTTATAGATACAACCATAAACGCAATTAATTTGAATGATTCTTTTGATTACTTCTAATTGTCATTTCTCATCCACAATGATTTAGAATTGTGTCTTTCAGAGTCATGATTTTCACAAAACAGTTCACATTGCACTGGCTGCAGATAGTTTTGAGGTGATTGATTTTTCAAAGCGTTGCACTGAAGTCTGATTCATAGTCCTGACTAAARGAGCTGATTGACTAAAATCCTGTGCAATCTTCTGAAAATATACATCTTTCATCAATATCTACAATTTGTATACAGAGTATTTCAAATGACATGTAGWCTAATCAGCTCTAAATAGGTTTCCAATAAAATGGTGTGCTCCAAATTAGTCAGCCATTGCCACCTGCTGAGACACAGATTAGAAATGTTTATGTTGTTAGTCTTCAGTCTTTGAATTTTCTTTTCAGTATACTCATAACTATCTCCAAGGTGCCTACCATCCCTTTGGTAGGGATGGTAGGGATAACAACTATGAAGTTAGGTACAACAAAGTTCATTATTTTTTTTTTTGTTAGAACTAAATATTTAACTTGAGTTATGATCTGAACCTCTTTGTTCACYATTGCCCTCTTTTTTGCCTGATTTTATATTCTCTTCTTATCTTTCCATTTAAATTTAATACCAGAAAATCAAAAAGAGAGTATGTCAATCCAAGTCCACATGCATGCTGAGATGTCAAAAGACATATGCATAAATAACTCTGCTTTGCAGATTTTATGCAAAGAATTGGCATGTATTTGCATTCTAGGATCACTGGTTCAGACAACTTCATACCAGCTGTCATCATCTCTACTACAGCAGTGGTCTGAAAAACAATCAAAGTGAAAATTATTCAGACAAACTGCTTCAATCCAACTTTTATCTTACCATTCAGAACCTTTTCTGAAAAAGAGAATTTTACCTACATTTCTAAGCATTTACTTCAGTTTTATTTTGTATTTTTAAAATATTGCACTAATCACAGACAGTAACATTGTTAATTAAATCCCATTAATCAACTAAACTTTTGCCTAGGAGAAAATTCACTGTTATTTAAAGAAAAAAAAACAAACCCTTCCTTCATTTACCTTAAATCTGAAAATGCAACTCTGAAGAATCTACAAATGGGATCTTTGTCTTTACAAAGGTAGTAGTTATTAAGAAATAAATTTGTGCACCTGTGAACTTTCCAATTCTATAATGARTCAATAACACGACTGATGAAACTGTGTCCAAAAACTGATAAGACTGAGAAAAGAAACATTCTTTTTAATTCATAAATTTCTATATTTTCTGAATAATTTTATTCTGATAGGTTTGCTTTTTTCAGCTGAAATCAAAACAGTGGAATAGGTTAAAAGAAAATATGAACTTATAAATTATTAATTTTTCAAAGTAGACTTTCAGCAAAGTTAACTCAATGATTTTCAATTTTAAAATGAGAGTACTCACAAGAAGGACAGAGTTTAATTTGTCAAATATTTTTAGTTTAGGCAAATGTCTTTGCCCTTCTGAGCATGCTTCTTCCTCATACGGTAGCTCTGTTGTTTTGTAAATAGTGGCTGTGTCTTAGAACCTCTCTTGCTCCTGTAAGAAGATGGAACTCAAGATCCATCTTTAACCAATTATTCCTAGTCTTGCAGAGGTAATGAAAAAAGCATGAGCCTGTGAATGTCCATCAAAATGTCTTCCAAGAAGGCTGGTGTGAATGTTTGTGTTTMGTAGTGTGTTTGATAGGTGATAAGTTCAAAAGGAAAAAAATTGATGCAAATGTTSAAGAATCTTCAAAATGTCAAATAGAAAGTGGGAGGATTTTTTGGTGACTGGTGATTAGGCATTTCACTAGCATCTGTGTGAGCTCAATCTACCTGTGTTCACTGGAATGATTACAGCTTTAGTCAGAAAAGATATATCAGTGTCAYCTCCTTGGTGATAAGAAAAAAGAAAGAAATTTATTTAAAATAATAATATGAATTAGATTTATGTTTCATCTGATTCAGTCTGTATCAGGTAGAGTTTTAATCCTCGCAGCTACACAGAATCAAGAACTTTTTTTAGGAATRTAGATTCTTCACATATATATTCTGATGTCTGTGTTGTTTATGTTTTTTGATTTATTAACATTGGGAGGTAACAGATATGTCCACTGATACTTGGAAATGAAGAATTGATTTGAGTGTTGTGGATGACATTGCTGCTCATACGCTTTTTTAAAATGTATTTAGTGTATTAAGATGATGAAGACCATAGGTAGAGCATACAGAGATGCTTCCATAGTTGCCTAAATACCAGATACTTTATCTAGTTTTATCTGCTAGACTGATTAATCCAACTAAGTACATCTTAGGTAATAGTTGGTCTGGAGTGTCATGATAAATAATGGGGCTGTGCTTATTTGCTAGTGTTGATAATCTGATTATCTGTATATCTGTGTAGTCCCTGTGTTGTTAATAAGGCTATCCAGAAATGAAGGAAGTAAATCATATTTTTCACTGTGAGATTGTTTTATTTTTAAAATACTTCGCTAGTTGATTAAGTCTCATAAATATACCCTCCAGATTTTTCTGCCTCAGAGAAACATGCTACTGGTTTGGTTTATATTCACTTAGGAAAGGGGCTGTTTCTTACTGCCTCCACAGTCTGTGAGATTATTTTTTTCTCCCCTGTGCTTTCCTATTATTYCACTTGCAGCGTCGATTAATAGTTTTACAGTGTGTTCTTCAAAAAGTGGCATAAAAATAAATCTCTCCATCTTAAATGGAAGAATAATTTTCCTTTATTTTTTGGTTTATGAAGGCCACACTGTCTGGTGCAAGTTTAAGAGCCCTGATATGGATTAGAGCCCTACCTGCTGAAGCAAAGCATTTAGAGGAGCACTCTGGGAATAAAGGATCCAGTTAAAATGGCTCCACTTAGAAGTCTAAAAATGAGTTGGGAGAAAAATTGTTGCTCGGGTGATGGTAGGAATTTTTATGTTAACAATACTTTCATCCTGAAGCTCTTTTTATTGCATAGATTGGAGCCTGCACTTGAAATTTGTCAATAGTGTCATGCTGGTGGCACACACATGCCCTGTAATAGTGTAAAAAACCCTCTAGGCAGAGTTACAAACCATCAAAAAATCTTACTGTTGTTATACTCAGAAAGTGTAAAAATTGGTACACATGATGGAGGTTCTATTGAACATGATACATAATTTGATAATATTTTGATACCAGAACTATAAAAAATTATCTGCCTGCCCAGAGTTATGGCTTCAGCTGTTCTTGAGAAACTGGTCCATAYACATGGTTCTGTAAGAAAAGCACCTAGGCATGCTCCAGGCAARGTCAGCATGGGCCTGGTAAAGAACAATTTTTCCACATCTTTGAAGGACTGGAAATATCAGCAAAGCATATCCTGTAGAGAAAAATACACTCTTTTATTATACAGTTCAGGGGTGGATGGAAGAGAGAAGCTTTCTGATGTCATCAGCACTTCTTTCAGAGACTGATACAATCATAGAGTGATTTGGCTTAGAAGTGACCTCCATCTAGTTCCAAACCCCCTGCCTTGGGCAGGGACACTTTTCACCTGACCAGGGTAATCAAGGCCCCATCCAACCTGGCTTTGAACACTTCCATCGAGGGGACATCCACAACTTGTCTGGCAACCCGTGCCAGTCTGTCACCACCCTCACAGTAGTGAATTTCCTCCTAGTATCCAATCTAAACCTACCACTTTTCAGCTTAAAACCATTCTGCCTTGTCGTATYGTTCCATGCCATTGTAAAAAGTCCCTCTCCAGCTTTCTTGTAGGACCCCTTTAGGTACTGGAAGGCTGCTTTGACAGCACCAGGGAGCATCATCATTCTGTCAGACAGGGACCTTTAGAATTGACTGTTTTTTAAAAGGATGAAGTTGGTTGAAAGGGGGCTCTCACAGCTCCTCCAGGACTCTGGCTGAGACTAATCATTAAAATAGAAATAAGGACCTAAACAAAGAAACACAAATCAATATTTCTGTGTATATCTGTAGGTGGGAGACACAGCTATAACAGCTTGGAACAAATAATACTTAGTTATTTTTCACAGTGATAGGCAGTTTATGCAGAGAATATACAGGGAGGTTGGACTTTTGGAAGAAAGGAAGGATTCTGTAAATTTCCATGGTTCAGGAACAGCATGCAGCATTTCCCTTAGCAAGAAAACAAAGTACCTTCTGGATSTCTTCCCACTCCCAGCAGTATATCAACAACTTTGTCTCAATTACCTTTTGGCTCAAGTGAATAAAGGGCTGCAATCATCCTTTTTAACAAGCCTTTAAAATTGCTTTTTCTTTTTTTTTTCAGATCATTTCCAACAATAAATGCTATTCAAACTCTATGATAAAAGTGTAGAAGAGCTTTAAAATAGCTCAGGTATTTTTCTAGAGAAGGTGATGTCATTCTTTCCATCAGCAGAAAGAATATTTTACTCAGGCTTTAGTCTTTGTTTGCTGATAAGTAGAAAAGGAATTAGTACATTAGTCAGTATTTTGATATTTAAAATKAATTCTTTTCCTCTGTTCTATTATCTTTGTCAGCTAGTTTTCATTTTCCAAAAGTATTTCARTTGCCAAATTTGACCTTTTGGTGTATTTACACTGTTCTAATGTGTGTGTATTTGAGAACAGAATTTGATTCATGTGTAAGTACTTCAATTTGCCGGGCATGAACTGAGATAAAAATTTCTTATAATTCCCAAGCAGCTGTCTAAAAACCTTCTTGGGGCATTTTTCATTTGAAGGAAAGAAATACTTCATAGTTATCTGGGGGCAGTAAAAGAGAGAAAAAAAAAGCAAAAACCTTCTCCTGATTTTGGTTCCAGTTTTAAATTCTTGAGCAATGAGATTAAAGTTTCACTTCTGCACTAGTTATCCTTTGGACAAGACCACAGCTGACTCTCACATCATATTCAAGGAACAGTATTAGAAACACCTTTACTGATCTTGAACTTTCTTCTCTTTCTTCAGTAGGACAGCATAATTGCAGATATTCTATAGGACATGGAAGAGTCCTTGAGCCTGGAACTGTCACTCTGGAAGCACAGGGCATAGCAGCTGAAGGGCTCCCTTACATGTCAGTGACTAGCTATGGCTTTCAGAGCTCCTGCTACAAATCTATGATTCCCTCTAGAATTCCAACACATAACTGAGTGGAGGGGCCAAAATATGGTGGCAAATGATTCTTCTTTGTTCTTCAGCTYATTTATGTATTATCCAGCTTTCACTGTGTTTAAGATATTTTTCACTTTAGATTCCCTCCCTCAGATAAGGTTGGATAAACTTTCTACCTCTGCCAAAATACTTCAAGGGCATGCTTGATTTTCAGCATGGAAAATAATTTAGTTGCAGGATCCTAATGAAGAAGCACACCTGCGAGAGATTTGGAAGAGTGATAGCTGGAGTTTGTAATGATTTAAATCAATATTTTGGTAATGTAGGTCATGCTGAAGAACAGCTCTCTGCTGCTGTTGATTAAAAAGATGTACCTGCTTAGAAATGTTCCTTAATTGACTGCCTGCATTATCATGTAATGATCCTGTTCAGTATAACATAGAGTTACTAGAGGTAAGTACTTTTTATAGAGATATGAGTCGTAAAAYCATTTCCAGTCATGGGCAGAGACACCTGGGACACTACACCAAGCTGCTCAAAGCCTGGCCTCAAACACTTCTRTGGATGGGGCATCCACAGCTTCTCTGAGCTACCCGTTCCAGTGTCTCACCACTCCAGGTGGGGTCTCACAAGAGCAGAATAAAGGGGGAGAAGTATCTCCCAGGCTGAAGGGTGCTGGACACACTTGTTTTGATGAAGACCAGGATACAGTTGGCTTTCTGGTCTGCAAGATTGCATTGCCAGGTCATGTCCAGTTTTTCATCCACCAGTACCCCCAAGTCCTTCMCCTCAGAACTGCTCCCATTCCCTTCATCCCCCATCCTGTATTGATAATGGTGATTACCCTGACCCAGATGTGGGGCCTTGCACCTTCCCATGTTGAACTTCCCGAGGTTTGCAAGAGCTGACTCCTCAAGGCTGTCAAGATCCCTCTGGGTGGCACCCCTTCCCTCCRGAGTAACAGCTGCCCTGCTTAACTTGGTGTCACTTGAGATGAATGACCTGCTGTAACACCAGACACTGAGGAGAGAAATTTGGCTTTAAATGTTGTGTTGTTTGCTAAATAGGCAGGAAATGGATAGTAGCAATAAACTTTGTAAGTTGTGCTACCTTCCGACATCCTTCCCATTTGACATTGTGAATTGTACTTGTTACATAATGTATTATTGTTCTCAAGTTAACTGCAATTGCAACCTTTCCTGTGGCCTCTCTGGACCTGTGAATAAAGTGAGGTGCTTTTATAACTGTGCCATTTCTCAGGGTGGAGCCCTGTGATGGGACATCTTTACCACCAAGGCTATAAATCCTGCAATTTACTGACATCACTGCATCTGTAGTTATGTCCCCTCAGTGGTAATTAAAGRCTTAGGTAATAAGTAGTAAGACAATAATTGATGTGTGTGCTTTAGTCTACTAAATCAGCCRTCCTTTGGAAATGCTTTCTCTGTTACCACCAGAGAAGAAAAACATAAAGTACTAAAACTGWTTGGAAAAGAAAACTTTGGCTCAAATTTGACGTTCCCTTTCTAGAGACAGATGCACATGTTGATATTCAGGGAACTACCAGAGAATACTAGAGCAGACCCAAGAAAGCACAGGTAAGAGTTCCTGCAAGACATTCCTGTAGCAGCATGAAGGATCCCAAATCATGGGCTCCTCAGTACAAGACACACATATTGCTCCTGGAATGSGTCCAGTGGAGGGCAACAAAGATGATTAAGGAACTGGAGAATCTCTCTTATGATGAAAGTTGAGGGAGATGGGGCTGTTCAGTCCTGAGAAGACAAGAATAAGGAAGGACCTCATCTATGTATACAAGTATCTAAAAGGGGGTGCCAAGAAGATAAAGCCAGGCTCAGCTCGGTGGTGCCAAGCAATAGGATAAGAGGCAATGAGCAGAAACTGATGCACAGGAAGTTCAGCTTGAATACAAAAATAACTTCTTTCCTGTCAAGCTGACCATGCACTGGAACAGATTTCCCAGATTTTCAAGAACCATCTTGGTGCAATTCTGTGCAATGTGCTCAAGGATGGCCTTGCTTGAGCAGGAAGGTGGGACCAGATGAACCACTGTGATCCCTTCCAGCCTTACCYGTTCTGTGATCCTGTGAACAAAAAGCTGTTACACTAAAACAGTGTTCAAGGAAGAAAGAAGTGGCTTCTTATTTAAACAAGTARGAAATGCGGATGGGAAATGCCATTCTTGCTAGAGGTGCAAATACAACTTAGTAGGCTTCTAACAGACATTTTATCAGTTCTGTGTTTTACAGTTCAAGCCTTTCACCTTGACTAAGCAAAACAGAGTTGTCAAATTAGTAAGAATAAAAGGAAACCATCATTGGCAAGYGTGGTAAAAGGAATGAACTTTTTGCTTCTTCGTCTAACATGGATCACAATTGAGAATATTGATTCTCGTGACTGTAGGCTATAAAAGATTAAATCTACTTTGCCCACTAGAGAAATGATAAATATGTAATAATTTTAAGATAACAGCTTTGTATTAGTGATCCATTCAATCTTGGAGCATATCTGAAGGGTTCAGCAGCAAAAGCCTCCTGTGGGAGGGAGCCCATGGTGGAGCCGCAGAAAGACTCTTCTCCCTGAGCAGTGRCAGAAACAGTGTGTGATGAACTGACTGTAACCCCCATTCCCCATCTCCCTGTGCCACTGCAGGGGAAGAAGGTAGAGCCGGGAAGGAGGAAGGGGTGGAGAAAGGTGCTTTTAAGGTCTCTTATTTTACTTTTCATTATCCTGCTCTGATTTTGTGGGTAATAAATTTAATTAATATCTCTAATTTGAGTGTGTTTTACCTGTGACTGTATTGTGCGAGTGATCTCTCTCTGTCCCCTCTCCAGCTGTGGAGGGGAGCAATAGCCTTTGGTGGGTAGGTACCTGGCATTCAGCCATAGTCAGCCCCCTACACCATCCGAGTGTAAGATGCACGATAAGAGATGATGCAGGTGGCAAAATACAAGGAACCAGTGAGATATACATGACTACTCAGCACTGCACTTGGCAGACTAATGTTCATAAAGGATTTTTGCAACAAACTTTAATCCTCAGTATAAAGAGCTCTTCAAGGTGTTTGTGAAGGGACAGATTCAAATATGTAAAGAACAAAACAATTGACAAAGTATTCCTTGAAATGGTGGAAGTGTGGCATACCTAGGTTTGTTCACCAAGGAAGGTGGTTACATCATGTCTTTCAAGGCCAGAGGAAAGAATACTGGAATGACTGTGGTAGATGACAACATTTGTTACACAGGAAGGTTACCTTCAACACATAACTTGGATGACAGTGCCTAGCTCATTTGTTTCCAGAAGATGAAATCATAGAATCCCAGAATGGAAGAGGTTGGAAGGAACCTCTAGCTCTCCTTCCAAACCAAAGATTACCCTAGTTCCAACCCCCCTGCCATGGGCAGGGACACCTTCCACTAGATGGAGTTTCTCAGAAACCCCATCCAACCTGGCCTTGAACGCTTCCAGATATGGGGCATCCACAGCTTCTSTGGGCAGCCTGTTACAGTGCCTCACCTGCCTCACAGTAAAGAATTTCTTCCTAGTATCTAATCTAAACCTACCCTCTTTCAATTTAAAGTCATTTTACCTTATTCTATTGCTACATGTTCTTGTAAAATGTAAGTGAGCTGTGAGTATATTACAAAGTTTAGAGCAAAGCTGAAGTGCGGGAGCTTTTTTAGCCTGAGCAAAGCCAGCTCGAGCGTCTCTGCTTGAACATCATGCAGCAGAGTGCTGACCCTGAGCTGGACCCAGGAAAGAACAGACCAGAGACGTTTTCTACTAAACTCTGTAAGAAGCATTCCGATTTGGAGGAAGGCTAAAGGTGGAGCTACTGCTGCTTTGTCTGGCCTGCATTTTGGTACGATGCTGATGGTTATAAGCTTCAGCAACACCACGAAGGGAAGGCAGCAAAGAATTAAGAGCTCAATTATAGTGAATTACTGTCCCTATATTTAAGGCAAACCGCAAATGTTTTCATATAAAGGAAGGTGAAGTTGGATGGAGAGGTTTGTATCACCATACATTTGAATGTCCTCATAGCATTTTCACTGTCTGAAAGAGGGAAGAGCTCATCGACACTGAGAGAGGCGCTTCATCCTCCCGCAAGAAAACCCCACGAGGGCAATCCACGGTGTCAGCCCGGGTGTCTCTGCCCGGAGCCGGSGGCGCGGGGCGGGCGAACCTCTGCCG
>NW_026623350.1:1271170-1294617 GCF_030028575.1 Malurus melanocephalus | reverse complement strand
GGGCCGGGGGCGCCGTTAGCTGCTGCTGGGCTCGCCCCGCGGCGCCCGCCCGCTCCGCCGGGCCATGCGGTAGCGGCTGCGGCGGGCCGGGCTCTCGGCGGCCATGGAGCGGCTCCCCGGCGGCCGCCGGCCCCGGCTCGTGTCCTCGCTGGGGCTGGGGCGGCGCTCCTGGGAGGTCACCTTAGACGAGGAGCGGGGGCGGCTGGCCTGGCGCGACCCCCGCCCGCCGCGCCGCGCCGGCGGTGAGTGGGGCGGGAGGGGGCCGGGGCGCACCTGCCGCGGCCTGGGGTGGGCCGGGGCCGACCGAGGGGCGCCCGCCCTCGGCCAAGGGGGAAGGGCGTCCGCGGTGTCCCTGGCGGCGGAGGGCGCGGGGACCGGCGGGGGCGGCCCGCGGACAGCGCCGGCCCGGGACTCGGGGTGCGCTGAGCATCCGGAGCGCTGCGGCGGCGGGAGCGCTTCCTGCACTCGGGCGCCTTTGCGTCGCCTCCGGGGTTCAGAGTCCGACCGGGGGAGGCTGGCCCGATCCCACGCGGGGCCGGGCCGAGCGCTCGGAGCGGGGACGTGGGGCCGAACTGTCCCCGGCAGCGGCCGGCTGTGCTGAGCCGTGGCTGTGCTGAGCCGTGGCTGTGCTTTCCCAAACAAAGCCGAGAGCTGCTCTCGCTGAGCCGCAGCCCCCGCAGTCCCGCGTGTCGCGGAGCAGCCCGGGCGAGCATCTGTTCCGAGCTGATGGCCCGTGGGGACACCTGTCCCCGCAGCTGGCGGAAGGGACCTTTGTTCAGCTGAACCCCATTGTTTGCTGGCGCCTCGGGTAGTACGGAGAAGCGTGTAGTTTGTAATGTATTTAAAATAATCGTAGCAGTACATAAGACACTTACAAGACCTTAAAAGCAGTTTTGCTTTTTTARTTATAAGACTTGTGGTTAAAAACACTTTCATAGTGAGGCAGTGTCTGGCAATGACTATTTTTTTTTTCTTGAGCTCTTTTAGAAACTCTTGGCTTTCTCGGGATTTTACAAAGATTTTACAAAGAAAGTTTAACTTTTGCAATTTACCCATTTGGAAGTATCTAATATAGGCTACTAGTTTGCAATGTGGTAACAAAGGTGTCTATAGTTCCCCTTTTGTGCAGTTGGCATAGAGCGGATGTACAAAACTGCCAGTGTGAGAAGTCACTGATGAAAATACCTGAAAAATTTCATATTGATATGCAGACGTTTTCAGAAGTTAAACTTTCTACTATACTTTTAAGTGGTATTTTTTCAGGGTCTTTGATCCTGGAGGTTTTTATTATTCACATTGTTTATGTAGCCATATTAATGTGAACATCTGAAAATATGTAATGTACTTTTTTTCACAGCAGCTGCTGTAGAGTTGGAAACTGCTGTCATCCTCATTTTAGAGGTTGCAGGAGCTGAGACAGAGAGAAACTAATAATAGAAAGGCTGACTAGAAGTTTTATCTGAGAAAGGTTTGAATATAGATGTTTGCAATCCCAGGCAAGTCCCCAAACTTAAATAGTTCATCCGTTCTTACAGTGTACTGACTCAAAGTTTTATGTGAGAAAGATTTGAATATAGATGTTTCCAATCCCAGGCAAGTCCCCAAACTTAAATAGTTAAATAGTTCTTCCATTCTTACCATGTACCATTGTTAAATATTTTTTCAGATTTTATCATAATATCTTATTGGCCTGAGGCTTTTTTCAACAAGGTGAGGGAAAAAGGAGGAGAACTCAAGAATTGTAAGAATTTGGTGTTACAGTTTACATAACTGAGATTTGGTCTTGTTTTAAGTACAGCCCTTTTATTAATAATATAAAAATAGAGTTTGTTATCCCTCCCGTGCTGTTGTGCAATTAGTTTGACATAATCTAGTTTTTATCAGCGGTACTGATGAAAAAAGTAATTGAAAATTCCCGAACTTCTCTCAGTTGTGTAGCTGAAGGAACTTAAGACTTTAAGCACAGTTTGATTCTTTAATTCTGCTGAGCTTAATACATTGTTKTGAATAATAAGCTGTATACTTTTCAAAAGTAAATTAGTCTAAATAAAGGTACCTGGATCTTAAATTCAAAAGAAAAAGTTCCAAGGCCTTTTGGGATAATTGCTCCCGCTGGGTAAAGTAGCTCGTACTTTGAAGATCATTTGGTTAAATTGTGTRAAATCCTTTTAAAAATGCCTTTGCAAAGTCAGTAGCTGACTGTTCTGTAGGCTAGAGCAAGTTCAAGGGGAGTGCCATTCTACTCTTGGATGAATTCCTCTACACCAAGCACGAGTGCCACAGAATCACTTTAGGTCTCTCATGAGCACTCTAAACCTTACAACTGCTTACAGTTGTGAATTTTTACTACTTTGTAAGATGTAAGTTTTCTTGACTTGCTCCTAGTAGGTGAAACCAAGTATGAACCTGCCCTGAAGCATGTTTCAAATGTTGTAAATCTGGGAATAGTGGGAGGACAGTGGGACACAGTAAGACCCTTTATGAGGTAGTTTCTGAAGCAGCTGGAGATTGCTTAAGAGGTGAGTGTGGTTGCTGAGTGCAGCTACTGATTTGTAGCATAGCTATTTACAAGATTTTGGAAAACATGACGTGGAATCAGAAGAGAAGAGAGAAGTAAAAGAAATGCCAAAGTGTATAATTTATGTAGGGAGCAATACAATGGATAATGTACCTTCTCTTCTTAACATCCTGATTAATTAATGTGCTCCCTGCACTAGTGCTCTAATACCATCACAGTTTTYTATTATTGCTACCCCATTGTCTCTAAGCTCTTTTTAAGACCTGATGATTCATTGTGTTCTCTGTAATTATTTTGGAAATATGAGCAGCATACAACACAATATATAAATAAACTTAATAATATAGAAGATGGTCAGTGAGAAGCATATAATTTCAGAAGAGTTGCTTGACCATGATTGATATCTTCCTGCCATTTARCCTTTGACTACATGACTACTCTGCATTGTGTCTATATACAGACTAAATTATGCAGTATAAAAGTGCTGTATTTCTTGTTTAGTAGGTAGTTATTACAGTGAAGCAGTTGTCTTTAARCTGTAAAAACTCAGGGCTACTTATTTTCTGAGCATTTAGTACTGTCCCGAATTTAGCTATATAAGTAAAAATTTTTGGTATGTTTTTTCAAGTTTTTGAAACTTTGACATGTACAGAATTAGCGCTATAGGCTAAGTGTATTGTAGAAGTGTTGAAATGTTTGCCTTTCCCTGTTGTATCCAAAATCGGGAGCAGATAGGAAACAAAACTGACTTTGTCCTGTTGTCCAGGAAAATRCAGTTTTACAGGGTATGGGGAGATTCTTGCGTTTTCTCATCTCTGTACAGTGATATTTATATTTATGTATGTATATATTTAAATCCTATTCTGTCGAAATGCAGAAGCAGCATTAATTCAGAAGAATTCTTTTCAGTGCTATCATTTGAAAGATACCAACAAYAACAAAAACATTAAATGTCTGTTCAAGTCAATGGCATTTTTAAAATCCTAAAAACAATTTATTTCCTACTGTTGGACGTTGTGTAACAGCATCATAGTTTCAAGTTTTTTCTTCARTGTAGTCAGGTTCCCGTTTCCTGATCTTTGATGGTTAGATATGTCTGAACTTAGATGGAAAAGTTTTACCTGTAAATTTTCATGTGTTGCTCTGTTACTTTCAGCTACTTTCTTTCCTAGGCATGTGTTCATCTTCAAATTTTCTGTAAAGCCTTATTTTTCAACCTTGTAACATTTCTTCRTGAGATTTAGTCGTTAATCATAAATAGTATATGGAAAGCTGGTCAGATAAATTGTTGTACTGTTTCCCTCATGCTGATGGCACAGYCAGGTTTTTCTCAAGTAACACCTGATAAAACTTTTTATACCAAATTCATAGCAGAGTATATATTGTACATTCATATTTTAGAAGTATTGGCTAAGATTTTGYTCTGCCTGGTACTAAGAGATTAAAAATGCAGAATGAGATTCTCCTGTTATTTTTCTTGGATTTTTTTTTTATATTTCTGAAGTATAAATATGAAAGGGATGACCAATCTAGAGCCTGAACTCTATGCATTCTCTTACTGTGTGAGCTTTTTTAGCCTTTGTATTTCTCCCTACAGAATTCTCCTCTCCATGTCTTTAACCAAAACAACTCCCTGAGTAAGCCTCAGTACTARTGTTCACTAGACTGATGCCATTCCCATGTGGATTCTAAACCACATAAACAGGGTACTGACACAGCAGAGGGTGGGCCATCTTGGGACCAAGGTGTGTCCAGCAGCTGGTACCTGTAGTGTGTTGGCACATCCTTAGTCAAGGTCATTTTTCATCAGTCATTCCCATTTGGCAGTGGGTGTGTGCAGAAATGTGAACCGTGTTTCTCYATAGGCAATGCCACAACTCCATTACATAGGCAGGATGTGGGAAATAATTGCTCCAGCAGGCATTGCTTCTTGGGAATGTGTTGTCTTCTGGAAGAGACGTTATTCAAATATAGGTGCTCACCATATTAAATGATAACATTCTTTAGAATGCACCTTTTGCTGAGTTTTTTCCCTCCTTAAGATGAATCTGTGCATCTTTCCCATCTTTATCTTCCTGTTTTATCATTGAAGTTGAGCAGAAAAGATTTTATTTGGAAATGAAAAAGAAACAATGAAAAGACATTCAATAGTATGATTTAAATAGTGAAATTGACCCAAGTTCAAATTTCTGTGCTTTGATTCAGATTCATGTGATGTCTAATAGCTGTGTATTCATAGTAGAAACTGGTCTACTGGTTTACAAAGTACTRGAAGATATCCTTTGAAATAAAAGCAAATTTCCTTATACGTGGCTGTATATGATGAAATCATGGTCTTTGGATGTTTTCTGTGACTCCTCCACAGTCTTGAATCAAATCAATCATGATACCTTTTTTTCCCTGTCCCTTAGGATGTGAATTGTTGGTAATTCTGCTCTATATCCTGTCTTCTCTTACTCTAATGTTTATTAAACACAACTTTCTATAGTGCATGATTGGTATAATACCATGTACCTTCTGAAAGAAAACATTCCTGTTCTCTTGCTTTTAGGTGAAGGCAAAGCTKAAACGTGAAAGCTTGACCCTTCTTGTTGTCTCTAACAGCAAATTAGTTTTTAAAGTGACTAAAAATACACGTTTTCTTTAAACCTACATCCCAGCTTTTTACTCGTTGCTATTTTTATGATATGAGAATACACTAATAGTTTAAATTAAATTAATTGTAAATGCATCTGCATCCATGGGTCTCAGCTGAATTTTAAGAACAATCCAAATGCTGTGATCAGCAATGTTTTTATGCTGCTGCATGTCTAGGTTGCTGTGAGCTAACACAYATTTCAGAGGGGGAAGTTTGGCCTGTAGGATACTTAGCTGGCAGTGATGAATGAACAAGTCTTGACTAAGGTTCTGAGTGAGTTTGCTTACAAGGTCAGGAAATGTTCTGTGGGAGTGGCAGACAGCAATGACACACCAAAAATCCCTTCTTAACAAAGAAAAATACACTTCCCACTGCTGGCTGAATTTTTCATAAAGAAAGCTTGCTGTTATTGTGCTTACCTTGGTTTTATTTCTGTGGGGTTTTTTTTTCTGCCTTCCCCCTTGCTTAATGTGGGAAAAATAGTGTGCATCTAATCCACTGTTTTGCTGATTTATCAGTTTGCACTAAGGAAGAATGTTAAGATTAAGAGCAGTGTGACCCAGAATGAGTAATGAGTGGCACAACCAGAGTGCTGRGAAGAGTGTCACCTGTTTATTGTGTGTTTTGTTTGGCTTTTTAAGTTTTTACTTTTTTTTTTCTTTGCCATGCYCCTTCATCCAGCTTCTGTGGATGGTCAGCTCTTGGTCTCTAGCAGGTAGACATTGGCTAAGGTGAAAATTTTGTGTAGAAGCTGTTGTGTGCCCCTTGGTTGAATATAAATTTCTTTGTTTGGTATCGTCTGAGCCCGTAGTTCAACTTTTTTCATTAATGTTGGTCTTGCAGTACTGGTATAAGCATCTTTTTGTGTGTGTGTTTGTTTTCTTAATGTGGCAATAAGGTTTCCCATATTTTGGGAGAAACATATAAAGGTGAAGGCCTTTGAGTGAACACTTTTATGTTATGTTGATGAAATAAATGTCTCATGCTACTGGATAATAGGGTAAATGCTACAAAAGTAGGTGTAGGAAAGGACTATAATTAGTACATATGTGAACCTTGCTAAACCTTCAAGAGAGGCTGAGTTAGTACATTTTTTATGGGGCAGGTTTTGGTGACTRAACAGCAGATGAGGACATTGTGTTTTGTAGGAGCAGAACTGTGGTGCTCATACTAAAGGTCTCTGCTTCACACTGAAAGCTTCTTCCTTCTGGGAAAAGGGGGGAAGGGTGGGACCAAGCAGTTGATTTGGAATGTGATTAAACAATATTCAGTGTAGCACTAAGTCAAATAATGATAGGATGATAGTGATATGGGTTGRTAGAAATTCTTGAGTTCTATTCAAACACATTAGAATTTGTTGTTACAAGCGGTAGGGAATGTTCTGAATAACATGTTATTTGAGACAGCTTTACATTTTTCTGGCCATCTGCAGCTGCTGGGTTCAGTAGAGTGTGATTTTGACTGCATTGAGTACACCGTCAGGACAGTGGAGCTGCTTGAAGCTTTTTTGGTGCTAAGTAGTACCGAGGGGTATAATCAGCAGATCTAGTATTCGTAGAACAGAAACTCCTCAGACTTTTACCAAACCCAAAGATTTACAGGTGGAATGTGGGATCTGTTCTTCACTTTTTTCATTTAGTGGTTTCTTCTGCCAATTTTTCAGGACTCTATTTTTTCAGATATGAAATTGGTGGCATAAGGTAAATAAAGATGTATATATATTACAAAAATATTTACTTTTTGCTTTGTTATCCACATCTGTGAGAAGATTTGCTGGAAAATCAAAACATGGAACTGTCAGAGGAGGAACATAGAATTAGGAGAGCTTACAAGTGGTTTCAAGGCTGTTAATAGAAGCTGTATAATATGTGCTAAAGTGTACACTCCAAAGTAATGCTTTCAGTGATACAGATTTGGAAGCACTTTTAAATCTTTTAGCYCTCTATACAGTTGGACAGCTTTATTATCTAAAAGACAATCTTATCTAATAAGACAATGACTTCAGTTGCTGCTCGCAGCATGCATGCTAGTAATTATGCAGTATGTGCAACTATTTCCAAAAATGTTATTTAGAGCACTGTCATTTAAATTTTGATCTAAATATAGTTCATGAGTTGTGTAGCATGTCTTTGAAGCAGTAACAAAATAAATTACCATTCAAATATAATCTTTATAAATGCAACAGGCTTTCTTCATATTTTGACATATGGATCAGTGGCAGTCAGTAGAAAAATAAGTAAAAGCAGTTTTGAGGAAGAAAGGTTAAAGAATGTGCTTAATTTCCTTTATTGTTCCATCTCTGTTCTGTATTTCTTTTTCAGTGCATAAATGTGTAGGTTAATAATCATATTGAGATCCCTTAGCAGATCTTTTATCTATTAGGAAGACCAAATAACTGTTACTATCCAATATTAGATACTTGATACAGTCCTACGTGTGAATATGTGCAGTATACATAGCATATATCTCAGAGTTTATCTCTGCTTTTGGATATTTATAAAGACATTATGTGACTGCTGCACTTCCGTATTGGGCCTTAAATATAGTAAATGCAATTAATATAAGGTGAAATTTGTTTTAAAGTTGAAACATCCAGATTCAGCCAGATTCCTAAAGGGCCTCAGTGTAAAGTTTGAAGGCTACATTTCTTTCGAATCATGATAAAAACTTCAGGGAAGATCAAACGACTAAACGAGTATAAATCATGTCAAATACCAAAACACCTTGAGTAGTCCACAAATTGTCCATACCTGKGATGATACGTAAAGACTCTCTTGACTAAACCAATTAAATAAGATGGAAAAAAATACTAAAATTGAATTAGTGGTGAATGAATTGCAGTCATCATTGTGAAGAGGTCAGGAGAACTTTTTGCTGATTTTGCATTCCTCACCACTACCATTGCACCTCTACAAAATAGTGATGTAGGATAAACCCCAGTAACAATGGTATTAGTGTCTGTRTTTTATGTGTTTAATAACTCGGTATCACTCTGTATATGTGAGAGGAGCCAGTGTATTGTAATTTTATTATACAAGTGATTATCTATGTAAGATTATATTATTATAACAATAGAAATATTTTAAATATGTAAATATATACAGACAGCACTTGCTTGTACATAAATACAAAGCATGCATTTCAGGTTCCACTTTTTTTTAAGATGAAGTAAAACCAGACCAGTGTTGAATTCAATAATGAAAATGGTACAAAAATCTTCAGTTTGACAGGAGTTAAGAACACCTGAGATGATGTTTAGGAACTATTAAGAGAAAAAAGAATGAGGCTGGAGAAAATTATTTCATAGACTAAGAACAAGAGGCCTTTAATTCTGAAAAACAGGAGTTTTGAAGTTGATACCAGGAAAATATTTCACACTACATAAACCTAACATTGAGAATTGTCTTCTTAAGTGATACTAAAGTTTAAAAGCTTGGTGGGATTTAAAATCTTTAGAATTCATATGAATGCCCTTCTTTCATAAGCCAGCTACTTACTTGAGAATAACAAATAGCTTCTGTAGTCTGTGCACTCGATTTAGTTGCACATTCTTTGAAATAGCTTGTGCTATTCACTGTCTGGGCTAGGCCTCATCAGAGGGGCAGCTTAATTACTCTCAAATGAATGTTGCAGCATTTTGGTTTCATGCAAAAATATATTTATATAGGAAACAATTTTCTGAGAAATCATACACATTTAGAATACTGTTTTGGGTATTTTCTACATGGTTATGGATTATGTACTTTGACTAAAGACAAAAGAGAATTGAAAATATTCAGAAAATTTCTAGTTATGCTCTTGGTTGTGCTTATTGAGCAACTGCTCTAATCATATGTCTGTATCACATTGCGTGTGGAAATAATCATTCAGGGGCTGTTTGAAGATTCTAATATGTAAGATCTTATGTTCATACAGAAAACTGTTTTGTACCAATCTCTGAGATCATTGCTGTTGAAGAAACTGAGTTTAACAAGAAACAACGTAATATYGGCAGATGGCAAAAAATGGCAAAGCTACATGCTTTCACAGGTAAGGCAAATAGCAGTCTCTGGATGTTTGTGCTGATTATTCTGCTGAAAGGTAGTTTCAGGCGGACTCAAAAGGAATTGTCAGAGTTGTGGGGTTTCTTTAAAAGAAATTATGAGTTTAAAAAAAAATGCCCCCCCAGAAACCAACCATCCAAAACAGAAAAAACCCAAACCCAAGTAAACCCAAACAAAAGTCCCACAAAAACGAACAAAAGAACCCCCACCAGAAATTTGTCAGTTTACATTTAAAGATACTAATTTTGAAAATAAAATCCYTTAAAGATACATACTGTGTTTAGTTATTTTTAATGAAGTTCAAACTAATGTCTGAGTGTTCAAACTGTTGTCTTTTTGCTGCTGAATGCCTCTGGAGCAGGACACCTGCTTTCTATACTTGACTAGAAAATCAAAAGAGGCTGAAAAAATGAATTCTAAATGTTTGGGGTTTTTTTAAAATTACCACTCACTATCAGGATGTATGCATGAAAGTTTCTTTGTATTATTGACTGCATTATTAAAACAACATGCCAGAAATAAATGTCTCTTTTGGTAAAAGATGGGTGACTTCTGGGCTACAAAAATGCTATGCCAAAATTCTATGTTGTAGAATACAACACTAGTCCTCACATTTAGTCCTTCAGTCAGAATTGTTGGAGATATTGTAGATGAAGTAAGTGTAAGGTCTTATTGCACAAGAAAACGAAATCTTTTTTTCTTGAATTTGTTTTATGTAATGAAATTCATCCTGTTGGTTACATGAGAGCTGATGTCASTATGGTTTATCTTAAGCTTGTTGCGGTTTGTGTAGATATTGCAGACTTTAATAAAGATAATATATGAGCTCAGTGAACTGCTGAACAAGTATGTCTGTCACAAGTTGATGAGAAACAGGTTCTTTAAAAAGAAGTCTATGTTTGGGTGTCTGCTGTAAGGAGACACYTAGAGCAAGTGTTTTCATTTCAGTTTTCATTTGGACTCGTTACAMATTTGCTGTTCATACTCTGAATGCTTCTGTCATATGCAGAAATGGGTAGTGGAGGTTAATTGCAGGTCAATATTTCTGAGATCTTTCTAAAATGCATTTTTCATTCCACAGAACCATCTCATTATGTCTCTTCTTTCCTTTTTTTTCTTTTTTTAWAATTTAAATAGTGTATTATGTGAAGAAAGCCCGAAATCACCGCTGGCGGTGCAGTAATGTGACATTTTGGTGTGTTGATGAGCACTTATGTAATCAGTGGATACAGGCGCTGAAAGAATTACTTGAAATGCAGAGTAAGTTTGAATAAACTGTGAACATTTGCACCATCATTTTGTAAGCTTGTATGTCAGTCAATGTTATATTGATATATCTGCTTTTTTGAACTCTTATGAGCAACTTATGCTCAAAGTGCCGAAGTGTCTGCTTATCACTACTTTATGTTACATATTCATGAAGGTGTACTGAGTGCTTTAGTCAGGACTGTAGCTGTCATAATTTTGCTCAGATATAAATTGTTTTCACACAGCAGGGACATTGGAAACTAGCAGAGGCTTTAAATGACTGTAGCTTTGGAAAAAGTAAAGGGTAGATGGGAGCTCAGGGATTTGAGGTGCTCTAGAGGTTTGAGGGCAAGGACTGTAGCAATTGGAAGATTTGTGGGTGGCTTTTTGTGTGTGTTTCACCTTTCCAGACTCTGTCATCAACAAAATGTGTCTTACCTAGTAAGAGTTCCCATTAATCATTTCTGAGATTCTTGGATATCTGCTTCATGGGAGGTTAAAAGTAGTTTTGAAGGGATTATTCCTAAAAGACATACCTTGATAGATGTCAGGAAGCAGTGAAAACACAGTAACTCCAACAGAAAGGAGATCAGTGGTGGTCACAGCAGAGGCAGTGCCCTTGCTGACCAGGGTCYCCCTGGGTCTGAGCAGGGTGAGCAGAACAAGGATGAGGATAGAAGCAGGTCCAGTTTACAGCCCAGATGAGATGAAATAATTGTGTCCATTCAGAGAGGCCAGAGGAGAGCAACTAGAGCTGGGGACAGGATTAGGGATGAGCTCCCTACAGGGAAGGTCTGAGGCTGGTCTGAGAGCTGGGGGAGAGGTTGGATACAAGGACAACTACAGTGTGACTCAAGCAAGTACTTAAGGCTCACAGAATAAAAATAAGGACAGAAAAAAAAAACCTGTTCTGAACAGGCAGTGGAAGCATTCTTAATGTTTTTTGTTTTGTATAGTTACACAAAGTACATCTTTAAAAAAATGGGGCACCCATTCAGCACACCTGTGAGAAATGTGGTCTGAGCTGTCAATTCCGTTTAATGCAATTGTTCATTTTATTGGTAAGAAGCTGCTTCAGGAAAGGGAATATGTTCTCAGATAGGGTGAAGTGCTTTGAGTGTGCAGCAGATTTAAACCACTMAGTCTGTGTAGCTTGAGTGGGTTTGTTGTAAAAGTGTGCTGATGTAATAAGTGATATTTTTACCTTTCAAAATAATAATTTGGAATGCCATCTGAGGAAGTATAGATGTTAAGGTTTTTGTCTGTTACATAAAAAAGGTTTTCTAGGTACAGCCAGCATTTTGTTTGTGTATCTGTTAATGCAGAGGTGTAATAATTGTTTTCATTGATGGTATGGTGTAAATCCATAACTATTCGGACAAATTTGAGGTAGTAATATCAGAGGTGGTTTTTTGGGGGGGAAGGAGTAGTACTTCAGGGCAATTAACACTGTAGGACAAGCACTTGCTGTGCAGCATGTAGTTTTGTGTGATGTTCTTACTGTGACTTGATCACTGAAAGGAAAAGCATTTTGATCATGTTATTAAAGTAAAAAGTTAGTTTAAATAACTTTAAGTATTTTTATGTATGCTTCACTTACAATTGCCTTTACTGTTGCTGACCTTTTAGTCTTGTATGCCCATGATACTCATGTAATTAATGTAACTCATGCACTGGGAAGGTACTGCAAGAATGGCAGTAAGAATGTGAGATAAGGAGTCAGAAGAAATGGTTCTGCATTTCACCTGCTGTCTTATTAACAATTGGTTCAATACTGATGGTGTCAGTATAATAAAGAGGGCAGATGAAGCAGGCTTTTACAGCTCTTTCTTAAAGAATTTTAAAAGTTAATAGTTRTAAGCCTTCATGCTGTGCTTTAATGTTAGTAGGTTTGGGTCTGTACAGCTTGTTGAATTTTTGTTTTGTGTACAAAAGCAGTATCCTATGATTTTCCTTACTGCAGAGTCTAGACCAAAGCAGTTGCTTGTGTATATTAATCCATATGGAGGAAAGAGACAAGGGAAGAGGATTTATGAACAGAAGGTTGCTCCACTCTTCAGTCTGGCTTCTATATCCACTGATGTTGTTAGTGAGTAATGAATATTTTAATTTTTTTTAATAAGCACAATATTAACTCTTTAAAACATCCCTGACTAGCTAAAGGGATGTTAGTTACCTTTTCTTACTAAGCAAATGAGACAAAGTGGTGGAGAATGTTTTCTAATTAAAGCATAGGTAGCCAGATAAATGGCAGCCTTCTATCAACTTTCTGCTCACTAAACTAAAAGTTCTGATGCTCTCGAGATGCTGCTTTCTTTCCTTTCTCAGTTTCACTGTTAAAACTAACTGTTCATTTGCACAATTTTTAATGAAATGTTTCTTCGTATGTACTGTGCATGTCTCCTTCACTTCTTTCTCTGGCAAAAACCTTTTGAGACACACCTTATAGACAGGCTGTTTTATGGCCACATTGGTGATAGAATCATGGTTATTAATGAATATTAATCAATATTTCATGAGTCTATATTACATATAGCTTTATAGTAGCATTTTTAAATAATAAATTTTAATGTATTTATTTCTTCACAGTAACTGAACATGCTAACCATGCTAAAGACAACTTATTTGAAGTCAATATTTATAAATATGATGGGTAAGTAACTTTACTTGCCTTTTTTTCTTATTCTTTTGAAGCTGATATATTATGTAATTGGTCTGTTCTTCTTTAGTTTAAAATGGTAGCCTTCATTACTGATACATTTATTACAATAGCTGAAAGTCCTGGGGCATGTTCCTCTGTGTAGAAAATCCACATTTAGGAGTATGAAAAGAAAACTAAACTCTCTCAGTAAACTTGTTCAACACAATATATTCAAGCATAGTATAACAATGTTTGCATGATATTTGTCTTCAAAAGATGAATGTAAGATTAATTCTGCTCAGTTGAGCATTCTGTTGTAGCTCAAAAGCTGCCCTGAGATGTTTTGTGATCTTGACATACATGAGTTCAGAACATTGCACCAGTGGCATTCAGCCTTTGTATAAAAAATATGGACTGTTTAGAAATGTTTCAGGTATTTCCTCTTGCTATATATATGACTGTTCAATAATGGTTATATCATTTATCTTTATTTGCATTTCTTCTGTTGTGAGGTTACTATTTTAAAAGACATGACTGAATGGTGGTCATACATTCCATTATTAAATCTGCTGTTGAAGCAAAATATTTTGATAAAAAAGGCATTTCAGTTTTCAGTTCATGACATGAAAGAAGGTACATGTCTGGAAAAACATGAAAATCTATGCAGATAAACTCTCATAACTACAGTATTTTAAAATTGTATCTTCTGCTTGTTAACAGATACATTCAACTGATAAGCTGCAAAAACAAAACACTTGTCTTTTCAGAATACTTTTGCAGTAGTACTTTGCTATATACATTGTTTATGTTGAGTAAGGGCATAATGTTGAAGAATTGTTAGTAACGACATTCATAAGCTGAGTTCCCAGACTTCACCTGCTTTAACTAAACAGCTTTGTCTGCACTGTGATTTTTCTTAATTTTTCAAAATTTCAAGGAAGGAAGACATTAATCATAGAAAAACTTAGTTAGTTGACTTATGATTTGACATTAATATACTGATGGTTGGCGAAATTTCAATACAGAGCAGAAAGGGAGGCAAGTGAACCCGTGCCCACTCTTAGCAAATTGTTTTTTGCAGGAAGTGGCAGTGACCAGTTTCGGTGGTATCCGAAGTGTTTTGGCATATTCAAAGTCTCATGTCATAGAATTTTTTTTGCTTTGGTCTTTTGGTTTTGTCTCTCTAACATCCCAAGATAAACAATAGTCCAGAGAACTTTATCTTTTTAGAATCTGATTCTTCTGCTYCTGGGCTGGGCCTGACTGGCAATTTGCTTGGGAACTGCAGCCTGTCCCTCCAAGCCTGACTTTTGTCCATCATGTACAACTCTTTTTTTGTGGTCAACAGTAATGTTAGGAAGGATTTCTTGTATTAAGACTACTTTTTAAATTAATGCATCACATAGTCATCTGGAAGATTTAAAAAATGGTTGAACCACATAAGTGTGTGTGTTTCTTCAGGTTTGACTTTTCTCACATACAGTAAAAGGTTCTTTGGATTCCTGCATCCAATTGTTGTTCAGCTGTCCTCGTAGACTGGTTCTGATGTGTGGCTTTCCCTTCATTCAGTGGTGAATTTCTTCATTTAATCTCCAGATTCCCTATTTGGCAAAGCCATACATGGAATTCTGGAAGTAGATAATTGCTTCACTGCTTTTCAATTTTTTTTTATTTTATACAACTTATTTAAATATTTTATGTGTGTGTCCTGGTTTTTCTTCTTTTTTTACCTTATAGGAATTTCTTATGGTGAATATAGTAACCTAATAGCTTAGTGATAGAACAGCTTTTCTTTAAGCACAGTTACTTAAAATATTTATTTGGTTGCAATATAAAATATTTAATTTATTTTAGTGTTTACTTAAAATATTTATTTGGTTACAAAAGATTTATATGCTTRCAATATAGCTTTTGTATATCACTGYGCAGAACAATTWGAGCATTCTGTAATATAGTGAAGGTAATAGCTGTGTTTGGAATTAGTGACACTCTTATCCACRTGCCTGTTGCATTAGCCTTTGTAAGATAGTTTCTGGTTGGGGTTTTTTCTAGTTTTTGAGCTGGTTCACAGAATGGTGGACATTAGAAGGGACCCTAGTTCTCTAAAAACTCATTTGATTTGTCGATTAGTTTCTGGAGTCCTGTAGCAGATGTTWTTTGCTGTTACCATCTATCTAAAAAGTGAAATGCTTGCCCACTGGCAGAATAAAGCCAAAGAATAAGAATCACTCTGTTTCTTTCAGGCATTCTTCACTAGGGGCCTTCACATGTGCAGCATGTGTGTGACTGGTACATTGCTCAGCTGATGTTTGCTATCAATTTGGTTGTGCTGTTGTTGCATATCTGAAGTTCTTTATCATATTTACCTTTGATAGGTGTGGACATTGATGTAATTGTCCTCTCTGAGCCTGGATGTAGTGTTTGTTACAGRAGATGAGCAGAGGGCTGGAGCMCCTCTCCYGTGAAGGCAGGTTGGGAGARCTGGGCTTGTTCAGCCTGGAGAAGGGAAGGCTCTGGAGGCTCAGAGCACCTCAGTACCTGGGGGGGAATTAGAAGGAGGCTGGAGAGGGACCTTGCACGAGGACAAGGGGGAATTGGTTTTAAACTGAAAGAGGGCAGGCTCAGATTAGGTTTAAGGGAGAAATTCTTTACTGTGAGAGTGGAGATAYGCTGTAACAGGCTGCCCAGTGCAGGCATGGATGCCCCATCCCTGAAGTGTTGAAGGTCAAGGTTGGATGGAGCTTTGAGCAAGCTAGTACTGAGACAACACTGACCTTGAGCTGAGGTGGAAATTTTTGTTTATTTAGTCTCTTCTTTCCAGTCTGCAGAGAAAGATAAGGCTAAAATTGAGGAAAAGTATAGTAGAGCTATTGGAAAAGAAAAATACTACAAAAATTGAAAACAAATATCATTTTATTCTTTCTCTCCCTGTCTCCTAGGTCTTGACTTAGAGTTCAACAGTTCATGTTTTTAAGACTATCCTCTCCATTCAGAAAAAAAATTACTGTTTTTTTCAAGCTTTCCATCTGCTGAAAATACAATAATAACAAAATTTAAATCATCTATACTTAAAAATTAGATTAATTGATTTGTCCTATAAAATAAGTCTCATTCTGCAGTATCTGTTGCTGATGATGTGAAAGAGCATTAGTTTATGAGTAGGAAATTTTTGCTGTGGATAACAGTACCCATTCCTAGACTTTTATGCTACGAACTGCATATGTAATTGAATTTCTCATGAATTCCTTTAAAGTGTATTTGAATTAGATTTTCAGATAATGAATGTTTATGCTGTTAGAGTTCAGAGTGCATTTGATTATTGTTCATTAAATGTGTATTGCTGTAAAATAGGCTTTTACTTCCTAGTATTTGCTTGGCTGTGAGCTTTCTGCTGAACTTTAACACATTGGTGATCTGTGTAGCTGCTGTACCAGCTATGATCCGAATTCAACTTGTGAAACAAAGTTTTGCATGTAGTAACATTTAGAACTCTGTCTCATTATGAATGGTTATATAGATATACATGACTTCTGTCTGATGGGATCTCGGAATGTTCAAAAGACCATTCAGGCATACATTTCTCTCATTTCTGACTTTAATATAATGTATATTCCTATTGAACTGTATAAAATATAATTCTGCTAGAAGTGGCAAATATCAACTTTTTCCCTTTTAGTAAAGGTACCCTGTTTCCATTTTGTGTACTTAGAAAGCTGTATGTACAGTCCTGTTCAGTGTTTTATTTGTACAGTGACTTTCCACTGATATTTGTCTGTCTGCACAAAGTAGTAGAGGATAAAGATTTTTGCAGTTTGCATTCCAACATTTTTTCCTAATGTTACGGATATGTCTAGGTGTATTTGCAGTTTTGTAGCTTGGAATCTTTTTTCTGCTTTTTGTTAATGGCGTAGTTGACTGTGGGCTACTATATCCTGTAAAAAATGGAGGAGGAAAATAGAACAAGTATTTTGGTGTGCCCAGAGCATGCCCTAAGCAGAACACTTGCCGTGTTGTTGTTTATTGACTGTTAGTGTGCATTCTAATTTGTGTTTCCTGGCAGTGTTGTTTGTGTTGGTGGGGACGGCATGTTCAGTGAAGTGATGCATGGTCTCATTGGAAGAATGCAGAAGGACTCTGGCATAGACCAAAATAATCCCAAAGCATCGTTAGTCCAGTGCAATATAAGGATTGGCATAATTCCTGCTGGTAAGAAAGGGTTAACTTTCAGTTTAATTTATTCATTCATTCTTGAACTTCTTCTTATTCATAACTTCTTGGATTTAGGCCTAAGTGTAAGAGATGAGCAAAGGTATTATATAAAGACACCTAACTAAAGCTGTTTGTATCTATGTAAAATTATTGATCACCTGCAGTTTTGTTTTAGGAAGAGTATTTTGTAAAGGAAATCAAATGTTTAATGTATAACTTCAGTATTTAATTGCTACTTCTTTTTTTTGTGGCTTATTGTGTGTTAACATGAGAGAAGATGTTGTCAGCAATACCCTTCTAAACACATTAAGGAGTGGAATTAACTAAACAGAAATTTACTTGATAAATATTTTTCCAGTTCCAAATCCTCCACTGATTTAGTTAGAATTGTAATGACGATGTCCCACTGGTCTGGCAAACTCCAAAGAAATGCTAAGATTCCTTGACTCTCTTTTCTTCCAATTGTTCTCACAGCAAGTACAGGGCAACTACAGCTGTGGAGCAGTTCTTGTTTTCCAGACCAAGTTGCAGTTTCTGCCCCTTATTAGAGGTGCTACAAATTGACAGTTGTCAATGTCAGCCACTTTTTCAGGCAGTCCTGACTGCTGTCATTTGAGACAACTCATTCTTCAAAATGAGGTCTTTTTAAATTTTATTATTATTTTTATTGTTATTGACCATAAAGGCATTCTTTGGATCCATCTTGCTGTTTTCAATCTGGTATCTCAGGTTTTACCTCATCCTGCCTATTTGGTCCTGGAAGATTCCTTCAAAAGCTGATTAACAAGTTTGCACTCTCTTCCTGGACTGAATTAATTGCTTTAACTCTTTAACAGAATCAGTAATTTTGAGATCTCTGTAGGAGTACAAATGGACAGTTCAGTATCTTTTCTWTGCTGTTCTCTCATCTTTTGTGATGCCTGAGCTTTGGATTAAAGARCTGGACATGGTATAAACATTGTGAGCTTCTGATTAGAATTAAAGACTTCTGATGAAATTTAGCACAGGTTGTAAAAATACACCAAGTGAAGTATGAAGTTTCTACTCTCAAGCTATAGGTGACCAATTTTATACTCCTTACATCTTTGTGAAGAATGTATCCAAGCTCAAACTATCTGAAGCCTTAAGCTTGCAAGAAGCTTAACCTTTTGTGCTTGCAGTACAATAAATTTTGGGAATCTGAAAGCTTCAATGTGAATATCCCCTTATGGTTTTTCACTCTCCTMCTATATTTGAGTATATCCTGATTTTATTTGTTTAAGCTTTGTATTAAAGTCAGTATGTGTAATAAATGTCACATGAATAGACCTTGAAGTRTTCTACTCCTGCTTTTTCTTACTTGGGCTAATTCCTTGAACTAAAGGTTTTTTGCTTACATGATTGGTTTCAGAAGATTTTGCCTACTAGTGGTGTGTGACCATGAGAAGATACAATTTAAAAACCAGAACCTYAATGTTAAAAGCTATTTCTTTGTCCTCAGGAAAGAATAATCTTGCTTTTTCAACATTTTATTAATGCATTTTTTCCAATTGCACTCAAAATGTATGATGTTCACTGTTATTTTAATTTTATTGACATGTATCAAGTCACTTACATATTTGAATGTTTTGTKTGTTGTGTTTTGTCCATTGTATATTTTTGCTATTTGAATGTATTCTGTATGTTCTTTTCATTGAACTAACATGAGGTACAGCCTTGTAATCAGTGCAATAGTTTTCCCCAAGTCATTATTCAAATCCCTCAAAAATTATTTATAATGATGTATAAGGAAGCTGGCCTTAAAGTTCTCTTCATTAAGTATTTAGGAATACAGAAGGTAATATATAKCTCTTGTCAGTTTGTATATTGTAGATATTTAATATGTTGTAGATATTGTGTATGTAGATATTTAAATATATATATTTAAAATGATCCATTACTGCATACATGGGAAAGTGCTTACTTACTGAAAAAGGTGGTCAGGTCATGAACAAATCTTAAGACATCGGGTCATTCCAGGGACTTTAAATTTGGTATGAAATAGCTAAACCCACACTGAAGGCAGCAAGATTTGAGGTTCTGGTCTGGCTTTTTTTCCAGCCCACAGTGAAGCTGTTCTCTGTTCATCTTTGCTTCATGTAATATAGTTCTGGCCAGGTATTGACCCCAGCAGAACYCTTAGTTCATGCATCACTAGTGCATGAAGTCTGTTCCAAAAATAAGTGAAATTCTTAAAAAGACCTTTTTTACTCTTTGAAACKAAAATGTTAGTCCTGAAATACAAATCATGCATCTAGTAAAACTTTATCCATTATGTTCTTTCTGCTTCTTYATAACCAAACTTTTTTTTTAAATCCCAAGAGCTCATTAAGGGATATTGAAAACAAACTCTACCCATAGTTTAGAGATGAAGATCTAAAGCTCTGTGTGTCTTCTGATACAAGGAGATAGTTTACTCAGTGATGACAGATGCCTGGGGTAAGATGACAGCAGATCAGTGTCCTTGCCTTTTTTATCATCTGGTCCCTGATATCAAGTTGTGTGAAGAGAAGTGTGGCAGGTTGTGGTTTGTGGTTGAGATTAAACAGTTTCTGTTTTCAAATAAACACTGAATTCAGCAGACTCAGTTCTTTGCTCTGAGACTTTAATTGTACAAAGGTTTGAAATGATGAATTAGACATTTAATGCTGAAACACTCATCTATATGATTGGGTTTGAGTAATAAGCTTTATTTGATGCAGAATTCCATTGTGCAGGCTCTTTTTTTAAAATGTTGAATACAACTTGTAAATCATGAYTCTAACTTTCTGGAGCAAGTCCCTGCTCGACTCTTTTTTCCCTTGAACAGTCGTGTCTGTTTCCAGACAGCTTCTTTCTTTAGTGTGTCTTATGGTTGAAAAAGATRCACTTTATGGAACATTTTTATGTAATAACTTGTGTTTTTGTTGACACAAATAAAAGGTTTCTGCTCAAATGGCAGTTTTAACTTCAGAATTTCTCTTAATTTCAGCTATTCTTCAAATCTGCCAGTGGAAATTGACTGCTTTCCACTGTAAATGGATTTGCTATTAAGAGTACTTAGAGGCTGTAGTGCACCTATGAAAACCTCTGTTTAGTTATTTCTTCCTCTCAGCCTTAAAAGCTAGTTATTTCTTACTAGCCTTAAAAGCACATACAGCCATATAGTCTCGCTGCATTCAGAGAAGTAGTAGTCTCCATAGAACTTAAACTCCACAGAGAATCATTCCTGATACAGATTGGACCCTGAAGTTTCATCCACATGTTTTAGYATTAAAATTATACCCTCTGGAATAAGCCAAAGTAATTTGCTGTTCTTATTCCACTTGGCAGAGAATAGGAGGACAAAACTGTCAACTGCTCTTCTTTTTTAGTTGAAAAGAACATACCTAGATTGAATACTCCAATGATATTAGGAGGTAGGGGAAAAATCTCACTTCACTCTGTGCTGTAACATAATACTCTTGCATTCATTCCAAAAACCAAGTCTGCAACCCACCGTGGGGGAAGAATCTAAGCACTTAGAATGATTGAATAAAGTATGGACAAAATTAATGACTTAATTTTAGGCTTCTAGTGTATCCAGATCATCATTTTGTGGTGGTCAGCTCTGTAATATTTAGGATTGAAGCATGCAGTATGATTATAATCAGACTGTTGGTGTGCTGCTGTAGAAGTTAAGAATGCTAAAGACAGTACAGGTTTCCAATATGAAGGTAATAGAGAAAAAAAGGTGGAGGATTCGTTCACAAACCTAAAAAATAGATTCAAGTAAAGTTGYGAAGTGTGACTGAACTCATACTGCTGTCATTTAGAGTGTAAAAATTATCTTAAAAATGTGTTAAAGCATAGCAATAAAAGCTATCTTTCTTGTTTAATTACTCCAAGTGATCTGTTCACAGCCTTCTCAGTTACAATGCTTGTAATATTTAATGATCTTTGCCATTTAGTTAGCATCTCATTTCAAAGTTCAGTATATCCTCTTTGAAATCTGAAGTGCATGTTTTATGTTCCATCTTCAGCATTTAAAATCCATTAAACTTCTTGAAATGATAGTCTTAGGGCTAAATACTGCATTAATATAGTGAGTGGGCCTGCCATGGAGACAWGTATGTCAATATTACTTATTCCTGTGATCTCTAAAATCTGCCATTATTGGATTAATCCATTTTTGTTGTCCTGTGTTACTGAATTTATGCTGAAGTAATTATCTACCAAAAAAAACTCTACACCAATGTCTTTCTGGACTGTTTCTCTTTAAGCCAGTCTGTTGTTCTGCAAATGTTAAACTTCACTTCTTGGTTTCTGTATGCAGAAGGGAAGATGTATAAAACTTTGAGTAGGTACATGGCTGTAAGCCCAGACCCTTCATCTCTCCCTATAGCAGTAGCTTCTCCTCTCACTTCTGAATGTGTAAGGCTCMTTGTAATTTAAAAATCACTTCTCAGAAAAGTAATTATCTGTAATGTTTCAAAATATTAAATGCTGTTTGATCCAAGAGCATGCAGTTACTGTGTCACTAGGGTGACTTTGCTGACATTTTGTCTCTGCGATGACTGCATGGATTATGGATTCACAAAACACTGCACAAATATTGGACCTCTCTGAAGTTGCCATTCTATTGTTTTCACTACCAATACTGTTCTCAAACTAGTTTGTCTGAGGGTGCTGTGGGAGCACCTGCCTCTGTCAAGAGTATCTCATATGGAGCAATGCCCATGAGCTCTAGAAGTATTTCTATTTCTATTAAATTTACTGTTTTCCACRGAATCAGCATCTAGCTGACTTGCTTCTGTCACCTGCTTAGTTTAGGACTTGAGTTGTTTGTAATTTGTTTAGTTTTCCATCAATAAAAACACAAAAATAAATACTTGTAGCCCACACAATGTATGTGTTTTGGTTTAAGAAACCTTCGTTGTTAAGTTAGTAGTCTAATCATGTTTCAGATGATCAAGTCTAGCACTTTGACTTTTTGTTGTTGGTCCACCAAACAATGGCATGAACTCTTCCATACAACTAGCAAATCACCTGGCTTTGCTTTACCACTTGGATTGTTCTGTGACCAATTTTAACTTGTGAAGTGGTGTCTGAGTGTACCTGTCTGCATGAGTTTTTTACTCACAAATATCTAGCAATGTTCACAAGCAAAGGTGAAATCTGGTGATTTAGCTGTAGTACATTCTGTGCAATGCAGTTCATCACTTTGCTTTCTTTAATATTACTTTAGCAAAACTTACATATGTGGAGTACATTCTCTTTCATATTTAAAATAAATATCTTGATCATTCTTCCTTGTGATTAATTAAAAGGAAAGATTTACTTGATAATTTTTAAATCATTAATTGYATTTATATAAAAGATTGCATTTTTCATGTTTGGGGAGGAAGAGAACACAAAAGAACTTGTCTGTATTTTAAYTAAGTGGCTGTATGATACATCCTAATAAAAAACAGACTTCAGGGAAAATGAGTAATGTAGAGTAAAAATTTAAAGTAATTATACTTTAAAAAAGACAGGCTGTTGTGCCCTCTGCATACTTCATGTTTTCGGTGAGTTCTAAATATCAGCGTATCTGGGATGAGAGCTTTCTTCAGCTGGGAGAATTCAGACATTCAGACATCTTCATATGGTRTAATGGTGTGGTGCCACCATTGTTGAAATGTACTGGCCCTACACAAGACAATTGTACTAGAGTAGGAGTTGGAGGACAGGCAGAGTAAYCTGCAGCCCTTCATCACTGGTGGTTGGTGGCATTTTAGGTTAAGAAATTAATCTCCTTARGGTAAGTTTCAGTTTGAAATTGACACTCAAATTTTCATTGCTTACATTTGGTGTCTGCCAGTGAGATGGGCATCTAAACTCATACCAAGGGCTATCTGGTAATGGGGTCACCAGAGTGTGTTCATCTYCTATTGCATCTGCTTTTCTCATGCAGATGTCTTGCCTCCTAAGGCCCTTCCACTGAGGCCTGGGTGTGAGCACSATGACTCAAGCTGGAGCTCCATTGGCTCTTCCTGACAAGATGTCCTTAACCAAAACAGAAGCTTTGACATATTAGCCAAAGTGTAACATGCATATATTTAGCTGTGTCTGTCTTAACCTGAAAATTAATCATTGCTTTCATTGCTTTGCATGCTGACTTTCTTCTCTACT
>NW_026623350.1:1257337-1271121 GCF_030028575.1 Malurus melanocephalus | reverse complement strand
GAATTTGGGCCCACTTAGCAAGCAGTCCAACTACTTTCTTCACATTTTCACGTAGTTACGTAGTTCTCTTCAACCCATAAAAACCTTTTTTACATTTCTTTACTCGGGCTGTTGCCCATAAAAATCCCCACAGAGAATCTGGCAGAATATGTATATAATTTTTTTGTTGGTTTAGCCAGAGTGCACAATAGCCACCACTTAACAGTAGTCAAGAGTYGTGTCTATAGAAAGCTTCTTGCCCGAACTGAGTGCTCCGGCAATCTTAATCTATTCATCTTGCGATATTATTCAAGCTATATTTACAATCTAATCCTGCTTTTCATTTAGATCTGTRCTGACGAAATAACCCAGATTTTGGTGGGTTTGTTTGTGCATCTGTTCAGAGTGCTGTTTCATCAGTTGCAGATTCCACATCTAGTAAAGACCAACCTAATGGTCTAGGAGTCTTGTTTGTAAAGAAGTATTGAAAAGGATTCAAATCCTTAGTCATCATGGACATTTTTGTGACCTTGAAACAAGTGTTGTTAGATTCATGCTTGGTGTGGTGCTATGGCAAGTTACATTCTCTTGGCATGTGTGTGAGGAATGCCATAGTTACATCCCTGTAAATAGGTCACTGGTTTTGTTGCTCCATATTGCCAACTCCAAGAGAAAAAAAACAACCCTGCTTTACCGCTGGGGATCATACCAGTCTCCCATTTTAGAATCTWAGAATTAATTTCAGACTTCTGTTTTAATTTTAGTCCTTCCTTGCTAGTTAATGAATAGAAATGAAAATAAGTTCTATGTAATTGCCAGACTGATGAATCAGCTTTTAATTGACTACAGAAGATCATAGGGTGATGAGTCTTTTGTTTTGAAATGTAACTTGCGTGAATTCCCCTCTTGTCCTCCCACCTGTAGTGTGAAACTATTTGGAAGCTCTGTTTACATCAAGACGAGTGTGATTGAGGCAATTCTAGGAGCAGAATGCACACAAATCTGGAAGAAGTGAGAAACATTGGATAAAGTGTTAGATTTGTACATTCAGCAATAAAAGTTTAGGTCAAATCTCTCAGTGAGTGTTTGTTTTTCTTTTCAAAAGTAGTCACAATTTTCTGTTCATGAGCATAGGAGACAACATGAAACTGAAAAACTTGGCAGTAAAGTGTAGCTTCAGCTTCAGAACTCCACTTAATATTATCTGCTATAAAATTTTAAATGTGACATGAAATCATTATCTGTGGTACCTCATCTGTTATGATACTGAGGGAAATTGGAGTCCTCTGTCCTGCAATGGCATATGCCTGTAATGGTATACTTGCACCATCTTGAACCTCAGCCTTGTAGCAAGAGCTCCATTTAGTCACACTGTTTCTTATGTTCTACAGTTCTGTTATAYTCTCTTTAATCAGCTCCTGGAGCTGCTGCTTGTTCACTGTGGCAGATTTCTGCATGGTGTTTACTTGGTAGAAACTTCTGTGCCATTCACAGTTAGGGGAACTGGTGTCAATTTTCTGAGAAGTGAATTGGAGAGGAAAGTATTTTCCTTGCTCCTATTCTCAATTGCTTATGCCCTGGCTATTTTCAAAAAGAAAAGAACCAAAAGTGGATTTTAAATACTGGTTTCTCATTCCTTCATGTTTACTTTCTATTACAATTTGATAAAACTTCAGAAATCAAGTACACTGGGTTTGAGCTGCTCTTTAGCCTAAGATATTGATAGGAAATCTGAGAACTAATATGTGGASAGAGCTTATCTTTTCAGATATCTGGCCTTGACTTTGAAGGAATTCAGTTTCATAGCAGGGATGGGAGAAACTGTAAAATAAATTGGAGTTAGGTTCTTCAACAAATACACTTCTTTATGTCTGGACCTGAGTTCCAAGTCCYTGCTGTAGAGTAGAAATCAGATCACTACATTAGGTTCTTGTTTTTTATAGGGAACAGGGAGAATTGTCTGTTTCTAAAAATCATATAGGTGAAACCTAAAGCTTCCCCCCTTTCTTCTTGTAGGTATTTTGCATCAAGACTGTAAAAGTACATCTCTATCCATTTTGTTAGCCTATCTAGAAACTAATTCCAGAAAACAAGTATTTACTAATTTTTAAATAATAGAACTAAGCAGAAGTTTCTGGTGTAAGAGAGATCATCCTGGAATTTAGATCAGTACCATAAAAACAGCAGACCASTCAATTTATCTTCTTTTCATGAGATCTCAATGAGCAAGGAATCTTAAACAGAGGAGTATCCATGTATGCCTGCCTCATTTGATATAAAAGCTATAATGTAATCATGAAATTTTCTGTGTAAATTAACTTATTTCCCTTCACTGTGACATAGTTATTCCTTATATTTTGAAAATTTTTCTCCTTTGTATGGAGACCAATAACTTGTACTCATTGTGTGGAGAATATGTTACAGTTTAAATAATAATGTTTGTATCCCTGTATTTACTTCATTCCGTAAAATACAAAGGAGCAAACCAAAGGAACATAATGCTTTTATTTGGAGGGCTATGCCAATAATAGTTGTTTTGCAAAGATACAAATTGATGTCTAGTTTTTTATTTTTCAGGATCAACAGATTGCATATGCTATTCAACTGTTGGCATTTCTGATCCAGTAACTTCAGCTCTTCATATTATTGTAGGTGGGTGGTCGCAATTTGCTGTTTTGCTATTGAAGTGATGAAGTAGCCCAAAACACTGTTTTCATTTAGTTCTTTCTTTTTGTCTGTGAAATATAATTTGAATGTAATGGCTGAGTTGAAATACAAAGTTTCTGTCTGGGATTTAAGTGTCTAATTTGCAAAAWAGGAGCTTAAAAATTACTTGCTTTCTCTACAGTAATTCATTCTTTTCAAGTGATCATAGCGTTCTGAAACCTTGCTAAAGTTTTCATGCATTCTGACATTCTTTTGAGAATAGTCAAATGCAATAAGCAGCATCARTTGTTTGACTGTATTTCTCTATATATGCACATCTATCTTGGGGAAAGCTTTGAGAAGTGTGTGTACACTTGAATAGTAGCATTTTGTACTAGTTGTCCAGTTGTCCTGGGCAATTCAATGTTCCCTTGCCAAGCTGGACTTATGATACCTTTTGGTATCATTACTGACTACTTAACAGTTGCAGTTTTAGGATCTGGTATTGCAAATACTTGCACCTGTGCTTCTCTTACTAGTCTATGGTTGACTCTGTTCAGCATCTGTAAAGTTTAGGCCTTTGGACTAGGATTGGAGAGATGTGACTTTAGTGTATCATAGTATTTTATCTGTTTTATTTAGTCCCAGAATCACAGAATGAGTCACATTGGAAGGAACCACAGAGGGTCATCTGGTCCGACCTCACTGTAAAAAAAAAAAAAAAAAAAAACCAAAACCCAAACACCAAAATGCCAAACAAGCAAAACAAACAGCTCTCACCCCCACAATGCCCACTATCACTCCAAAGGTTGCACCATGAGGATATCAGAGAAGTGGTGTCCTCTTTGTTCTTAGGGATTTTCAGGACTTGGCTGGGTGAGCCCTGAGTAACCTGATCTGACCTCATAGCTGAACCTGCTTTGAGTGGGAGGTTTGATGAGAAACCTCCAAAGGCCCCTTCCACCTTGAATTATCCTCTGATAGTGTGACATAGAGGTTTAAGTAGTACCCAGGAGATGTACAGGAGGTGCTGCATCAATCTGCTCAGGAAAGGGGCTGTCAAGCATTGACACAGGGTGCCCAGGGAARTGTTTGAGTCACCACCCCTGGAGATATTTATAAGATATTTAGAAGATGTGTAGGTGGGTACTTGGACATGTTTTTGTGGTGGACTTGACAGACCTAGGTTCATATTTGGACTCGATGATCCTAAACGTGTTTTCCAGTCTAAATAGTTCCTTGAGTTTATCTCCTCTTACTGCTTCAGGGTAAAGAAGTGTAAATACTTCATTATACATTTTTAATGTACTGAGCCTTTTCTTCTCACTTAGTGTTTAATGCTTTTGAAGTATGAGATTAAATTAGTATTAAAAATTATTCTTCCTTTTCTGCATGTGTAAGAAGCATATGTGTTCATGACATATATATCAACGTAAGTGCAATATGTATTTTTTATTTTTAATGTTAAAGTTACTGTTGTGTTTGCCAGCTGCTAATAAAATAAGGYTTAATAAACCCTTGCACTTCTGATTTTCATAGGTGACTGTCAGCCTCTGGATGTCTCTTCTGTGCATCACAACAACACCTTTTTGAAATACTCCGTGTCATTGCTGGGTTATGGGTTTTATGGAGATATATTAAAAGATAGTGAGAAGAAGCGGTGGATGGGTCCGATGAGATATGACTACTCAGGTAACTTCTGTAATTATTACATTCTTTTGTCAGCGTGTAAACATATTGGAGGAGTTGATTTACTCTTTTCAAACCAGCCTTCTCAGAAGCTTCTAAACATTAGAAACAGACTGAATCTGATTTTAAACTCCTTGTGGTACCAAGTATATTGGATTGCATTATATAAAGGTTTGTAACTTTGGGGTTAATAYTGACAGTGGGCTCAATAAAGTCATGTTGAATATGTACCACCAATTGAAAACGGCCTAAAAAGTAATAACTCCTCTGTCCTAATCATTTTGACTTCATTTTAGTCACTTAAAGAGAGATAGGCACTTCTCTGTCTTGACATTCCRTTGATGGAATTAATTGTTCATTTTTCCCTTATTCTAGCACTGATTAGAGAGAGATGAGTGATTKAGTCATATTACCTAATATGTAGATAAATCCTATGCTAGTCAAAAGTATCTTTTGCCTCCTTTGATTTTTCTTGTGTCAGAGAAAGACGATGCATGAGGAGAATTTTAGTGTAGGCCAATTWAAGATTCAGCAATGATGTAGAACTAAATATTTTAGATGGTTTTTAAAGATGTCAAGTGAAATAATGGCACTTTTTACAAATGTTAAAAAATTTGAAGTGGTGCTGTGGTATTTTTTTGTTCTTTACAGTCTGAAGCACCATAAGGAAAAGAATTCTGAGCTTGAGGAGGGCTACAATTGTTTTGCAGTCCTTAGAGRAGGAAGGAGAGGAAAAATTAAGGAGTGTATGCAGAGATGTTTGCTGTCTGGATTTACAATGGCCTAATGCTGCATAATGCCTTTTTTTATGTAGGCTTCAAGACTTTTCTTTCTCATCATTATTATGAAGGAACAATTGCTTAYCAACCAGCAAAACACACACATGGATCTCCACGAGATAAAGAGAGCTGCAGAACAGGGTAGGCTAATGTTTATCTCTGGATATTTGGTATGAACTATTTGGAAAGATCTGTACATAAATAGAGGTTACAGAMGTGTTGGTTTTAATATCAAAACACTTACTCTAAAAGAGATAAGCTTGTAAAAAAAATTATTGGTTCATTAAAAAGAGCACCTCATTTTATCGCRTCATTAAACTAAAATCTAATAAAATTTTGTTAGCTGGCTCTCCCTCCTCCCTCCCTTTTAACTGAAGCAAAATATAATACCACAGGTCCAAGTTACAAGATGCTGAGGGTACTATGCTATGTTACTAMTAAGAAATCAGAACTCTGGATGTCTCATAGCTTCTACAAATGGAAATAATAATTCAGAAATTCTGAAGTGTTCACATTGTAACTCAATCTAGCATTTTTAGCAGTTGTTTTAGTGCCATGACAACAACTGGAATGACTTGTCCTGAGGACAGGTCCTCTCAGGAATCAGCCTATTTAGCCTGTTTTTTTCTATACTACTATGATGCTGTATAAATATGTGATATTCTTCACTTGTTTCTTTAGTCAGGGAGCCTACCTTCATCTGCCAGTGTTCCTTCCTTTCTCCTTGCTYTCACCTGCTTGAAGTTATGCACAAGTATTTATTATTATTCTTTACATATGAATTCAGCCATCAGAGATRAAGTATTTGTCATAGCACCAAAGAGCACAGCAGGATACAGAGGAGCCACAAACTGTGCTCAGAAACAATAAGAGTGCTGTGCTATTTCTATGACACGCTACAGATTGCAGTCTCTGGTATCAGCTGGAGCAACTATCCCAACCCATCAGGTGCCCTCATGCTGGGGAGGCTCCAGTGGCAGAAAGCTGTCATCCAGCTCTCAGGAATGGAGTAAASAATGCTTGGTGCCTCACAGTGGATYTTTACTTCTTGATAACTGCTGGAAGAACAATAGGGCTGGGCACAAGCAATTTAGGAGACTTGTGCACTGTAGTAATGGCATTGATCATGCAGGTGATTGACAGGCTGACTGGAACAACTGCTCTGCTGGTCTTGTTACAGAAAATAAAAGGTGGGGATGTGATGGTTGAGGGCAGTTTTGACACTGGTGACTGTGTAATTATAGAGTTTTAACTTCTGAGAGAAGTWAACAAGGCAAAAAGCAGAATTGCAACCCTGGACTTCAGTTTGGTTTATTTGGGGATCTTGGCAAGATTCCATGGGAGGCTGTCTTGTAGTACAAAATGGCATGAGAGTTAGTTGAGACCTCCTCAAAGTACAAGTATAATCCATTGATATGCAGAAACTTGAATAACCAGGGGGATGGGGGAAGGTCCTGTGATGACTGGGTAAAATAAAAAAGTTGAATAATAGTGGAGGATTTTCAGGAATTGAATGMTATTTTTGTTTTCAGATGTTGCATTTGCAAGGAAAGTGAGAAACAACTAGCAGAACAGCAGAAGGATTGTGGATTAAACCATGAAGGTAATTTGTCAAAGAAAAGTAAACTGTGGTAGTGTTACATAAATTGTTCTTTTTMAGAATATATCAGTTCAAGTGTGCATTTATAGTGGTTTTTTAAACATTGTGAGTTCTATACAATTCATTGTTTCTTTTAGTTGACAGTAAGCATATGTAAGTGTCATCACCCCCCTCTACTCAGCACTGGTGAAGGCACWCCTCGAATCCTGTGTTCAGTTTTAGGCCACTCRCTTKAAGAAGGACACTGAGGTGCTGGAGCATGTCCAGAGAAGGGCAACAGAGCTGGTGAAGGGTCTGGAGCACAGGTCCTGTAAGGAGCAGCTGAGGCAGCTGGGGGTGTTTATCCTGGAGAAAAGGAGGCTTGGGAGACCTTATCAGTCTCTACARCTGCCTGCAAGGAGGCTGTAGCCTCATGGGGTGCCCTCTCTTCTTCCACATTGCAAGCAATAGGACAGGAARAAATGACCWCAAGTTGTGCCAGGGAAGGTTTCGTTTGGATATTAGGAAAAATTTCTTCACAGCAAGAGTTGTCAAGCATTGGRAAAGGCTCCCATGGATGTGGTGGAATCACCATTCGTATCCTGGAAGTGTTCAGAAGACACATGGATGTGACACTTGGACAGACATGGTTTAGTGGTGCTAAATTGACATTTGGACTCTGATTTTAGAAGTCTTCTCCAAATAAAGTGACTCCATGATGCTATGACTCTTAAGTATGTGAAAAACATCCAAGATGTCTACTCCACTCAAACCTCAGAAAATTCTGATAAAATTATACTAATTACTTGTACATTTCAGTGTGTTTAGTTTCTTTTCTTTRGGCAAAATAATATTCTCTGAGCTAGGACTCTGGATTTTTGTGAAAAGGACTGAATGGATAAAATGTGAGGTGTCATAGAAGGAAGCAGTTCATTAAGATGACTTTTGGAATACATCAGGATTAAAAATTTGTTATGATTGGCACAAATAATGAGGCCCTACTATGAGGCAGTGAACTTGGAYGACTAGTAGCTGATTAGTGGACCTAAGTATTTCTGTACAACAGCCCAYCAATACTCACTATAAAGGCTAAATGAGATTTCTGTCCTCTTTCTCTGGTTACACTGTCCTTATTCTCTTTTTTACCCCCATTCTAACCCCTGTGCTCACTTGCATGAGATTTTTTTTTTAATGGGCATAATAACTCTCCTTTCCATTTGTTAAAACAACTGTTAATGAATTCTGTTCACTCATCCTCCTGGTTGTATCTCCTTATGGCTGGCTGCTGCCAAGGGAAGAACACTGATATTGCTACACTTGTGGCCTTGCTGGAGAAAGATACATAGATTCAATTGAGTTTTGCCTCTGGCTCCAGTTCATCCTCTTGGATCAACCCCTCTTGAGCAGCAGGCTGGCTTCCACTGGGTGCTTGTTTCTGCTTTTASTCTTTTTATTCCTTCTTGTAGACCCCAGGGCATACAACCATAATTTTCTTGACACAAACATTTGGTCCTTATGACCTAGACTATCTAAGAATTACAGTTATTTTGCACTGTGTCTGCCAGGTTCTAGGCATTTATTAGCAAAAAGATCTTCATACTGTGGAGATTCATTGGTAGCATAAAGATTCCTGTGCAACTTGAATTCCTGTTACATGTTTAGTGCTTTCATCCCAGCTGCTGCATTCAGATCTTTGATATGGTTAAGAGATGGCCAAATCAGAGTATTTATTGCATTATTTTAATCTTTGCCCAGATTCAACTAAACCAGTTTTTTATAGAGTATAAATAATGGATATAAATAATAATATAAATCTGACAATAGGTTTTTTGGTAAGAAAAAAAAAAAACTTTCTTTTTGAGAAATAATTGTAGTTAGAAATTGCAAACCTTTCTTCTTTTGTTCTTTGGGCAGTTCTATTTGGTTTTTTGTGTGTGTGTGTGTGTGTGTATTTTTGGGGGTTTTTTGGCTAGTTGGTTTGTTTTTTAAATCTGCCATTTTGTTACCTTTCATSCAGCAAAGGAGCTACTAGAAAGCTACAAGTTGGTTAAGCAATCAAGATAGTTTTAGCCAACACTGCACATTAAGCAGCTGATTGTGTAGGATATTATTTACTTTAATCCATTCTGCCTCTGGTAGCTGGCTTTCTTTGCAGTCCAGTCTCTTCTCTGTTCAGTAATGGTAAGGAAACAATACAATCAGCTCCTTTTGATTCACAATAGAAAGGATTTTAAATCTCCACTTCAGATCAGCTTTTCACTCAGCAGGGTGTCTTGACTGGCTCTTTCATTGTGCCTGCTGGGTCTGTGTATGATTCAAATGGGTTTAGAAGGATGCTTGATTGGTTGTTCCAGAACACATTTCTTCGTATTGTGCAGAAGTCTGTGCATGTGCTAAGTGGTGAGTGTTAGTCCTTTATGCTGACTTCGGTGACTTGCAGTGTGTGCACACCGTCGGCAGCTGAAATGAGAGCCACTTAGGCACTCCCTGCTTATGGCTGCCCTCTGGTAGGAAAGATATTTTGAGCAAATAATTTGTGCTATTACAGTGATGCACGCTGCAAAATGGTTATGAAAACAGAAATTTTGCTGAAATTTATACCAGATGGAAACCGTCTATTACAGTAACATAAATAAGCATTTTACCTTAAGTATTTTGAGACTTATTTACTACAGTAAGCATGCTTAAAATGTTAATACATATCTAGACACACTGATGACTAAATTACTAATGCTTCTCAGAGAAACAGCAAAAGGATTTGTCAGTAAAGGGCAGTGTTTTTATTYTGTTCTTTGTGTATCAGAAAATGCCTGTTGTTTCCTTTTCCAGTAGTTTATGTTCTATTCAGTTACCTTCATCTCAGAGCAGGGTCTTGTCATTTGCCTGCAGCCTGAACAGTCATTCTATCGTCTGACATTTAGGTCTGTCTCCTCTCTCTTAAGATGCACATTTTGAATCTGATTTAAATTACTTCTTTCAGTAATGTCCTGTTTGAAAGCAACATAAAAAGATCAGCAGTAAAGCAGGTAATACTAAAAAGCACTGTGGCAAATGAAGCAAAAATGTTGAATTTTAAAACTGTGGTTTTTTTCTTGCCATTCCTGATTTGTTTCTCAGGAGATAGAGGGGATAGTCTAGATGGAAAAACTATAATACTTTTTTTTTTCTCAAAGTCTTTTGTCACGTTATAATCTTACCTGTTTTTTCCTGGATTACCGTTTTTCTTGGTTCTGTTACTAGAGAGTGGATAGTAAGAAGTTTCAATGAATAAAAATTCCCAGAAGTCAGAGAAGTTCAAAGAGTGAAAAATAACTACAGAATACTTTGGAAACAATTTTTTTCATTTTTTTTTGATGTATAGAGCGTGGCACAAGTCGATTCAAAATGAATCCATCCTAGACTTCAGGTTCAAAATAACCTAGACAATTGTAATGCTGATTGTCTGAAGTAAATGTGAAGTTCCTAAAACTGAGACAGTAAGGAATATCAGAATTTCAGGACRTGAAATACATAGCATGAACATCCCCTGTAGTCCCATCAGAAAAGCACCTTGAAAATCACTGTAAGTTAACTGAAATATGGGGAACTGAATAATGTTAGATTTTCAATTTCAGTTAGCGTCCCTCAAAACCTCTACCTTGTTTACATAAACAAACTTCAGCATTTTTTGTTCACTCCTGAATTTTATCCCTAATGGCACTTCACTCCTGAGCTCCAGTCTTGGGACAGCATGTATGTCCAGAGTCTGTTCTGCARTTGTTACTTCTGTGACATTGCTCATTTGAAATGAGTCCCCTTATATTGATAGGAGAAAGAGTGTTATGGCTGCTTTTTGGCTTTTTCTTGCTGTGATGAGGAAGACAGTAAGATTTTGTGTTATCTAGAAGTACAAAAGCATTTTAATCTATTTTTATCCATATTCAGGAAAATACAGTTTAGGCAGCAGTGCATTGGCTACCAATGCTTCTTAGTTCTAGAAAATTCCTCTGGTTCCTGGTAGCATTGATGTTAACACACATTTAAGCTCAGTGTAGATGTAATCTTCAACAGAAAACAGATTTTTTGTTGTTTTCCAGAATTCTCTGAAGATTTACACCCAGGAATATTTAACTCAGTTAATAGTTCTAATTCTTCAGACACTTGGGCCTGATCATTGCTGCCTGCTGGTCCTTGCTGCATTTTGAGTCATCTCTTCCCTTTGTCTTTTTAAAATATTAATTTGTAGCATTGAGGCAGGAGTATTGCTGTAGAAACAAAACACTAAGCTACGATCTTTGCATTGTTTAAGATTAACAARTTGAAGGGCAAAAATAGAATTTAAAAAAGCTAATCCCTCTGAACTTTCACACAAGAGTTGTAACTTCCCTCTGTCTTTTCTCTTCGAATGTCTCTGCAGGTTTACCCAAATAGCACTGATCCTGAATTTGACATGCATATGCCAGAACAGGCAAGCAGTTTTGGACCATWGTCACAGTCTTTGAAGGGAGAAAGCAGCTTTCTCTGTTAGTGTGTGAAAAACAGATACTTAGAAATAGAATTTTTTAATGCAGTTTTTTTTACGTATTTATTGACAGTACATGAATATGCCCAGGGAAGACTTTTAAGTTGCCAGTGGTTGCTTTGTAGTGTTCTTGTGAGCAGATCAAATTATTACCTCCACTTCTTTATTGATGTGTTTCAGAAGGTGAAGAAGAATGGAAGTTTATAAAAGGGAAATTTCTAGCCATCAATGCTGTAAGTATGAGCTGTGCCTGTCCACGAAGTCCAAAAGGTCTTTCACCAGCAGCTCATTTGGCAGATGGTTCAGCAGACCTCATTCTAGTTCGGAAATGCTCCAGATTTGATTTTCTACGGTATCTTCTCAGACACACAAACCAAGATGATCAGGTGTGTATTCCTTCTGGCAGTGAATTATACATGTGATATTCTTATAGGACAGAAATAACGTCTATAAAGCATGCTTGTTTGTTTGTTTGTTTTAAATTTATACATATTGGGTGATGCAATCTGAGCATGTGCACCATTAAAAAAAATGCAGCTCAAAACATTTTACCAAGGTCAACTCTTTGGCCATCGCATTCTAACAAAATTCCAATTTTTCCAACTGGATACAGTTCTGTAACATTTTCCATGTATTTGCTGTTCGGACAATATTTAAAGTTACTTTATCACARCTGTGCCCTCACATAGTTGTTATGAAAAACTGCTCACAGCATGAAAAACTACTCACAGCATGAATAGCTGAGGTAGATGTGGTGAAGAATAATAAATCACTTTTGTGAACTGTATAAAAATGTGATTTAGAAGAAAGTTACCCGAACTGCAGTTTGATTGTAAACTGCAGGCTTTTAGCAGTATTTTACTACATATAAATGACCAGGATATGAGCTTTATGCATTCAGCTTAAAAATTATTTCTTGCGTGTRTTGCAGCTGTCAGGAGGGAAGATTCATCACTGCTTTGGATTGCAATATCTGTTGAAGCAGAGCTATGGCTGTGAATACACATATTTAATATTTGTCRCAGTCTGATATTATTAACATGTTCTGGAGATTATCTGAACAATGGACTAATATCATGTTTAGTGCATAAAAGCAATGACAAATCTCACATGTTTATGATGCTATTCTTTTTCCTCTGTAAAAGAATTAGTGTAGATTCTTTTTCCTCTATTTCCTCATTACAGTTTCTGGGACATTGTGAATGCGTCCATATTTGTCTTTCCTGCTGTTTTCAATCTCCTCCTCGTCCCTTCGCTCCTCACTCRCTGTTCCCTTGATATTTTCAATCATTTGAAGCCATCCCTGGCTACCTTTCAAATTGGCTGTAACATTTATCAAGGGAGACATAAGARCACTGTTGCTGTCTGCATAGACACGGATGGCCATGCAGCCATGGATACCACCAGCATTTGCATCTGAGCAGTTTGGACCAGGACACTGCTYAGTGAGCCCCATTGGGTCCAGGAGCCACTGCTGCCAAGCACAGAGTTTGATGACTTCACAGTTAATTTATGGTTAAAAGCTGAGGGGACTTAAGACCTAGCAGATCCATCCATTCCTGCTTTTTCTGATTGTCACTATGGCCATTTCCTTTCCAATGCTTCCCATTTCTCTCTGGGATATGCTGGTTTTGCAGTGGAGATTGARTGCAGCTTGTGCATATGTCCTTAGGTCAGGTTAGTGACTACCATAGCAATGGGAAACCCTTTTTGAAAACTTAAGGAAAATTGAAGGGGAAAAAAAGAGGAAGAAAAGGGTGGCTGTACATCAATACAGACTGTTTTATGGGTAAACTGTTTCTTCACATTTGCTGCCTTGCCATCCCCTTCCCATAGACATGCACAGACATACTCCATGCTAAATGACCTGCCTGTATTCACTACAGCTTACTGAATATTTAGCTCCATATCTGTTAAGTTGCTTTCAGGGCAGATGGGGGCACCCTCTAATTTATTGTTTTTTCAATTAATGAARACTGTTTTAAAGCATTTGTACAATATTGTAGTGTGAACCTGCARCCTCTATTTTAATAGCAGTCTTCTAATTGACCTGCTTTTTCCAGCTGAATTAACTAGTTTAAAATATTTTAATTTTGTTGAAATGTAGTAATATTATCCTCTATATTTATTTTCATGTATCCCCAGTTCTGTGATTTGATCACACTGCCATGGCATTCTCACCTTCGGGTGTTTTTCCAAGTGCTAATAAAGCAGAAGACTTTCAGAAAAGCCTATATGTCTTAAGGACTGTACTTGAGCAGGTCCTGAGGATGRTGCAAAGATATAATCCAAATATTTTTGACTTTGATACCATGTTATAATAATTTTTATAGGTTATTTTAAATAATTTTTATAATCCATTTACTGATAGTCTCAGAACTTGTTATCTGGTTATTATACAGTGGCAGTATTGCATCTGCTTGAAGAGGACCATTGAGAAGTAAGATTTCATTTTGCCTTTGTTTTTAGTTTGAGGAGTTTTTCAGAAATCACTCTATTCTTCAGGTAAGCTCCTCTAGAAAATTGGAGTGGACAGACTTTTCTTGAGTACCAAATGCTGCATGCTGTGTTGCTTTACACATCAAGTGTATTTAATTGTACTTGTCTGATT
>NW_026623350.1:1214397-1257237 GCF_030028575.1 Malurus melanocephalus | reverse complement strand
GTTTATCGGGTAAAGAGTTTCCAATTTACATCAAAGCTTTCAGAAGACAACGAAAGCAATGTCATGGACATAGGAAAGAAACGTTTTGGCCAGTTCTGCAGAGATCATCCAGCCTGTTGCTGTAATATTGTTAATAGCACCTGGAATTGTGATGGAGAAACTCTGGATAGTTCAGCAATTGAAGTGAGGTAAGCTTCGATTTTTCTGTCCATATAGCAGAACCTATTAAGCTTTCTCATTGATGTTAAAGATGTCCATAAAGACGTCCCAAAAAGATGCCTGTGCTTAGCAAATTTGAGTCTTTTGATAATAAACTTAAATATTTTTGTTACCGTTTTGAATCGTTTCCAGAGAACGTTGCAACCATGTATATTGTAAGTGATCACTGAGTGAGATGGATGGCCCTACCTTTGGAGTCATACTTACTTCTTAGGAGCTGGTATTATGTCCTTAAAGTGCTGAAAGTGAAGATGTTGTTGGAAGAATTCTTTTTAAATGAGTGGAATGCCTCATTAATCTGAGCAGTARCTTTTCCTATTTAGCTTAAGTAAGCATCTTTGTCTTACAGAAATACTGAGTATATCCCATACTTTGTGGGTTTTGGCACACAGCATGAAGTCTTATCTCCAGTCTTCTCATACTGGAAAGAATTTTGCAGTTGTGCAAATAATCAGATTAGAAAAGAAGTTTGTGAAATTTGAAAGGTGGTGGGTTTTTTGTCTGGGTTAGTTTTGGTTTCTTGTTTTATTTGTCATTTTTAGAACTAGGGGAACGAAACCCAAAATGTTTACATACAAGTGCATTCCATTAAACCAYAGTCACTTAGCAGTCCAAAGGTGAATTTTATAAATGCTGTATATAGTAAAAGATTGGCTCATCCAAGTGCTCATTTTTGTGTGGATGAGGGGAGTAAAAGAGGATACACGAAAGCATCCAGCTCTCTTGCAGGGAAGGTTTGTATGGAAAATGAGGGTGTGGTTTCTGTAGTCAGGATTAAGGAACTTTGTCCAATGGTTTGAAATTAGTGGATTATTGGAATTAAACTATTAGAATTGAATATGTGGTTCCCATTTATTTCTTACTAATTGATTTCTGTATTTTTCAGGGTTCACTGCCAGTTGATGAAACTGTTTGCAAGGGGAATTGAGGAAAAGTGTAAAGATGAAGCTGCCTACAGCCAGAGTAGCATTGAACAGTTACTATAGACATTGTTCCTCCAATGGGGAGAAGAAAAAATAAAAGCTCAAGGAAATTGAGTAAATATGCATTCTAGTCAAATTGACAAGTATTTTAAACTTTTAGATTTTTTTTTTATGGCTTCAGTATAATTTTAGACATCTTACTGGGTAGTGTCATTTTTTAAAAAAAACACTGTAATCATTAAAATGTATCTTGTAGCAATGTAATCTAAGTTATGTTAGAAAAGAGAGGATTGGTCTGTATCTATGTATTCATGATGACTGATAATTCTCTGCTTTTCTAGAGAGCTAAATTAGCAGTTGTGTTGCAATAATATCTAAATGTTATGAAACATTGGACTCCCCATTGGACTTCTCCACCAAGGCGAGACATTTTCAGTGTCTGAGAAGGCATTTTCTGCTGGGAGGGTTATGTAGTGGCATGTGGCTTAAATGCTGGACAATGGTGTTGTCATTTGCTTTTTTTTTTAATTCAAATCTTGCATTTTGTAATTCTGACAATACCTTGCAACTTATCAATGCAATTCAAACACACATTCCTGGCTTTAAGTMATAATAATAGTGTACAAATACTTTGAAAAAAAAGCACAACTACATACAGGCAACACCTCATCCTATATATTCTGTCTTTGAAGGCTTCCTTGCATCGTGCTTTCTGGGATTAGAAAGTGTTTTGTGACAGTTTGGATAATACCACATACTATACAGTGCAACTGAAATATCTTGCAGGCAAATTGCAGGAATACTTGTATAWTATCAGGAAGGCACAGGCAAAGGAGCATATAAAGAAGTTCTCAAACACCAGCAAGTTTAAATTTTTWAAAAATATTTAATATTAACRTATTAAAAGCTTCCCTCTTCAGTACACAGTTCTTTGGAMATTCTACTCCATATCTTAAAATGTCTTTGCAAAATAAGATGTTGAAATGCAGTTTAGAAATACGATTTGATGATTGAAAGTCCTTAAAATAATGTTTGTTTAACTAAATATGAAAAAAYGTAATTTGTTTTGTGAAGCCAAGGGAAGAAACTGGCATCTGACAAATCATGAATTCACTGTGCTGATTTGTTTTTATAACAAAAAACATAAGACTGTCATATAGAGCGATTATTTAAGTTATAGAGTTTTGTGTATTGTGRCACATCCTTGTTTTGTGTCCAGGGTTGGGGCTAAATTTTGCTCTTCCTGTACAGGCTTATTCCTGTTTGAGGGCCAGAAGTTAGCCCCTGTTCTTGTTGACCTTTTTTTAAGTGTTAAAAGTTTAAAGTTTTCTTTAAAACTTACTGCATCTGAGGTTTATTTTTCATCCAAACAGCTGATGGTTCTGTATTCATGTGTATTTATTGGTACTTCCGTCATCCAGCTTGTATTAGTTTCATGTCTCTCATATATTTGGTCAATGTAAGCCATGGTGATTGGTCATTTTATTACTGAAACACTTGAATATTGTTATAAATGGCAGGTTATTTTTTTTCTGTTGAAGTTATTMACATTCCAGTTTTTTGTATTAGCAAAATCGTGTGCTATTTCTTTGCTACAAAGTATTATTCATTGYTCTATATGACATAAAGCACTTGCAAATTATATTTGCCTCGAGTACAATCATGCAAAGTTTAGCATCTTTRTTTTGTTATATAGTATTTCAGGAAAATACTTGAATACTTTTCCAAAACTACTTCTCTTTGCTTTCCTTGTTAATGCAATGAGTTGAAATGTTGATTCATCCAATGTTTTTCTGACATTTGTAACACAGGTATTACWTATACTGTATTTTTAAAGCCATGTTTAATAAGTGAAATAATACTTTTGAACTAAGATCCCGGTTGAAAATGAAATTATGCAGTTCTATAAATGTGTATATATTTTGAAAGTGTAATTTGTTAAAAAATGCCTATGGTTATTGTGGTCTATCTGTGAATGTTGTGAGAGTACCCAGACTTCTAAGTTACASCAATTCTTGTGGAGGAGATAATGGCACAGTTTACCAACAGTGAGGGAGTTTGAGGCACTGCAGGTACCCAGAGCACATTCTCATCAATGAGAACAGGAATAAATACTGACCAGCTCTTTCTTTTAGTTTATTAGCAAGTCATGAGACCCTTGCTTGAAAAATGGAGGCTCAATCTCATAGTGAATGTATATTTAAATGCTTTGAATATTTGAGTGCTTGGTGTTTCCAAATAAAGCTTCAGTGAAGGTTTCCTTTCAGAGAAAAAGCCACCAGRAAAGGAGGAAAGATCATTGTATAGTATGGCAAAGCAGTGTGAGGTAAATAATAAAGGTATTGCAACATAATAAAATGAAAAGTTCTTAGGTAATAGAAAAGCTGCATAGTTGCATTTGAATAATTCTATTTGTAGCATATCAAACTAGCAAAGCACCRTATGTGATTTGTATGACATGTCCAGTTTATTTTTAAGAGAGCTGCGTAAGTAATGTCTGCTTACATTTTAATTCTTTCTTCGAATGTAATCTTAGTATGGAAATTATGTATAGGGAAACCAACTTGGATTTTTATTTGTTCCCAATCTTGCTGGCTTCAAGATTAGAAAATGTATTCTGTTTTATGATGCTAGGGCATTTCATTAAAAAAAATAAAACTGCATTGTACAACACTATGTTGCTTTTTTTTCTTTTCACAACTTGATTTGAGAAAGAGATCTCACTTTGACAGAAATCTGGCGGTAGTGTGCTTAGTCTAACCACTGTGGACAGATCAAACCAAGGGAAGCAATTCATAACAATCCATTTGGGTTGGTGACAGCTTTATGGCAAGTGTGAGTGTGAGCAAAGCCTGAGAGTGAAGGAAAGCAGCTAGTGAAGCTGGACTTAGGCTGGAACTAAGAAACTSTACCAGGGTAAACTAAATATGGAACTTATAATGCAGGTATTTAGAGTTGTTATTATGATGGAAGTGAAAAGCAACTGCTGTTCTAAGAAGCATGAAATATGCATTATACTGTAAATAGTGTGTGGTAAATAGATGGGGGGTCTAGAATTTTTCTGCAATAATTATTACAGATGAAGTACGCATTCTAATAAATAAAATGTGTTTGTTGTAGATTAACAATGGGTACAGAAGGAGAACATGTTTTTCAGCACTGTAGAAACTTCTGCTTTTGAAATGTATTGGTTTTACTGCATAGAAATGATTCTTAATACGTAGCTACCAAAAAAAAACGTTGGCTCCTTTGAGACTCTGGCATGTCTGAAAGGCTGATTTGCTCTTGTTGGTACCTATTTCACCTAAGGTGCAATTTTCTGCCTTGTTTCATAGAAATCCTCCACAAATAAATAAAATTGATAGCGTTTTGGGGTTTTTTTTCAGTATTTCAATAGTGTAGAAGAAGAAATGTGAGAAAAAAAGTAATTATTCATAAAGGGAAAATATTGAAAGAATAACAGAAGTGATGCAAATGAAAAAATCTATAAGGACCAGATTCTGGAAAGGATGAAAGAGGAAAACTGAAAAACAAATATTAAAAAGAAGAAAAAAAATAAGAAAACAAAATATAGATTTTTTTTTCCCATTTATTTTGCTGGAAAGCTTTGCAAAGTTATGTATACTATAATTTCACAGTAAAGCTACCACTAAAGGTTTGAGTAGATTGCTAGAAGTTTGACTATTTATAACTGGTAGAATAAAAGTTTCATCACTCTTATGAAGACATAGTTCTAAAAAAAATGCTGGGTCACCCTCTGTATTTCCACTCTCAAGCTTTACCATAACAGCAGCATCACTAGAAGAGCTGTTAAAGGAAAAGTGTAAAAGCAGTGGGTTTTACAGCTATGGTTTCCCGTAGCAATGTGCAACATTCTGAAATGACTCTTCAATTTAATCTGCCAAATACTATTTTTCACATTAATATTTAGCCGCTGTATTTTAGGAGAGGGGTGACTGGACAAGAAGAAATGCTAGGTTAGTGTTTAAATGCTGCTGGGGTTCAGGTGGTGGGGTAACAACTCACCCCAGCTAAGGGTCTGTCCCATGGACCTGGTAACATCAGGGAAAGTCCCCACAGAAAATGTTTCCCTACAGAAATACCTGTGCCATTCCTAGCATTTGTTTGTGCAATCTGTTCTTCTGAGCTTTCAGTGATGTAAATTCTGCAAAGCAGATTACCCATCAAAACAGATTTCTTAAAGATTTTTGGTTAGACACCCTTGGTTACTCTCTTAACTGATTCTCCCTTGCAGTATTTACATGTGGGCACAGAGAGCAGTTGTTGCCTTTGGGGAACTCACTCCTTGGGCTGTTCTGTTTCCTCTCAGTCTCCTGTTCTTTGCTTAAACAGTATTACAATTCAGACAGAAAAGGTTTTTCCTTCTCGCAATATTTAAGTATTAAGTATTGATAAGATAAACTGCTTGAAGCTGATTTTTGTTTACCAAAGGGGGTCTATAGAAGAGAGCTGGTATTGACAGGGTTGCTTTAGAACGAGTGGCTGCATAAAGTCTGCAATCAAATCAGATACTGTTTAGTACACAGATACCATGGTTTCACAGAATGCTGTCTAAATCTCTAATGGATGCATCTAAGACAGATATTTCCCCTCAGCAGTACCTGTACAGCAGTACCTGATACACAACTACTCTGAGGATTACTCTGCTGGTAAATGCTACTCTGTCCCTAGATCAACAAACAACACAAGAAGTAGCTCTCAGGTGGTTGGAGCCTCCCATTTCCATTGTGTCGTATGGTGTTTGAATTTTCTATGGAAAACAGACAAAAGCTGAACACCTGGGTGTTGCTGTGGTTGTAATTTTCTAGCATAAACTTTCAGAAAATCCTCAACATATTTGTAGCAGGCTGGGAAAGAGTAAACATAGGTGTATTCTTTCACCGAAACACCAGATAGTACTACAATAGTTCTCCTCTGTGTGTAGGCAAAGCTTTGAGCCAACAGAAGAATTTGTATTTTTTTTGCTGCACAAAAGAGTTGACAGACTCAGGTGAGGTGGGGAAAAACAGGAAACAAAGTTACTGTTTCCTGTTCTCAGGGAAGCCATCCTGAAGCTTTTGTGATGGAAACCTCAGGCAGTGATAGATGGACCAGTGCAGAAGAGGGATGCAGTGAGCAGGAGTATCCAAAAAATGGGTGGCTGTGCAGGCTCACAAGTCCAAACTCACCCACCCAGTAAATACAGTATTGCACCRTACCTGTGTCCATTGTTCAGGTTTGGGACTGAAGACCGTGGCTGTCTGCACTCCCTTCATTTGATGAGGAAATTTCAYGGGTTTGGGATAAATCTGTCCTGTAACACTGCTATGAGAAGGCACAGCAGGAATTCTTTACCAAAGTTGACCAGGTTCAGTGTTTTCACTGGAGCTAAAGCAGAGGAAAGAGGAGGCTGTGAAGGAGGTTATTGATTCATGCTGCCCTCACTGACATAACCGGGCACAATGCACCTCACATTGCACATGTAAGGGCAGTGGGAGGTTATGGCTGCTTGCATTGATTTCTACCAGGGGTTCTGATTTCTGCCTTCCAACAAAGCTACTGAGATACCAGAACTCTGYTCTCCACTTGGCATGGGCAGTGGCTAAGGGGGTGAATGGTACTCCCATTTAATTGCACAAATAGCTGTATTTGAATTCTCTTCAGTTCCAGGACACCGCTTACTGCCCCCAGTATTGACAGCCAGAGCTTCCTGTGGTGTGGAAAATGCCTTCCTATGCTCTTTATGYAAGGCATCAGTCAAAGGAACTACAGTTACAGTGGTTTTAGTGTTTCTCCTGAAGCCACTCGGGTGGGAATGCATCTCTGCCATCTTCAGAAAGATTGGGCAACTCACACTGGGCCACAGTGATCCCTGCTGAKCCCTTTTACCAACATCAGCCGGTGCCTCAGGCAGCGCCAACAGGCTGCGGGCCATGTGAAGGTGCACTCTGCAGACATCCATCAGGAAATGAGGTGGTCATCGTCTTTGAGTGGGCCACAGGCATTTTAGCAGAGAATTGAGTATTACTGATGACTGTGCAGTTGTCTTTCTCACATGTTGAAATGTGTGCTGGAAGTGCAGGTCTGCACCAGGAGGAAGCGGTGTGTGTCTCCATGGCTGTGCAGTCAGTGTGGGTGAGCAGGGGTGACCTGTTCCCTCAGGAGCTCTGATGTGGAGCGTGCCTGGCAAAGCTCCTTGGGCTGGGAAGTGTGTGGCATTGATGGTCCTGACACAAGCCATGCTCTGCCTCTAGAACGCAGCAGTGATACTGGGAGCAGCAGCCAACAGAGAGCAGACAAATTTGAGGAAATGACACTAAAAATGTCTGTGATGGACGTGCTGACTGAACTGCTGCACAACGGCGGGGCAGGGGCTGAGCACCGCCCGCTCATGGAAGGCCTCAATGCCTGGAAACAAGGGCACTGCCACATCGGGTCTTGATCTAAAAATAAAGCACTTGTAGATGGTTACATGGTACTAGAAAGGGGGAAAAGTTTTGATGCAAATCCCAGATCTGTAAGACACTGTAAGCCTGATCTCATGAGTGGTAGCCTGCAACAACACAATCACACTCTGTTGTTTAAATAATGGCTTGGGCAGAATGGTTCCTGAGATGCTCTGGGGCACAGCRTGGTGGCTTTTCTACCTATCCAAAGCTCTCTCCAAATTCCTGTTTGCTCCTTGCCCTTTCCTTGAAGCCAGCTAGGCCTTGAGGGGAAGCCATGTGAGGAACGGCTGAGGTCACTCGATCTGCTCAGCCTGGAGGACACTGAGGGGTGACCTCACTGCAGGTGAAGGTCTGCTTCCTCATGAGGGAAGCAGAGGGGCAGACACTGATCTCTGTGGTGACCAGTGACAGGACCCAAGAGAATGACGTAAAGTTGTGTCAGGGGAGGTTTAGGTTGGGTGTCAGAAAAAGGTTCTTCCCCCTGAGGGTGGTTGGGCACAGGAACAGCTCCCCAGGGAAGTGGTCACAGCACCAGCCTGACAGCTCAAGATGTGTTTGGACAATGCTCTTGGGCACATGGGGTGACTCTTGGGGTGATGCTGTGCAAGGCCAGCAGTTGAGCTTGATGATCCTTGTGAGTCCCTTCCAACTCAGAGTGTTCTGTGATTCTGCGAATACCAGCCTGTTAAAACCTCCTAATGAGCAGGAAGAATAGTGACACTGGGAGTTTTCTGCATCATGACCTTTTATCCAGGGCAGCAAGGCCCATATGGTGCAGAAGAATTCAGGTGGAAGAGCACAGCCTTGTCATTTGGGTTTTTGTCACATGCTAGGTGACATGAATGTGTCATGGAGAGGACTGGTGCAGTGAAGCATCCGCTGTGAGTGACTGAAGAGCAGCCCTATTGCTGCTGCTCCTCTGGTACAGCCTRTTTTTGACTGTGAATATTTGGGAGCAATTTGACATGATGAAATAATTGTGACAAAGGTGTATTTATTCTCAAGGCCTCTTCATGCAGTCCACTGGAGGACATGCTTAGATTCCTGGATGAAGTCCGAGATTTGTAAATAACATCAAATATTTTGCTGTAACCTCATTTTTCTCTGTTCAAGAACCTGTCAATATCTTGTTTTCCCATCCTGGCTGACACTGCCGGCACAGTGGTGTCAGCACARAGAGGGCTGGCTAGCGCTGAGCAGTGCTAAACATCTGTGAGCAGCACACTGCTCAGATGTCACTGCCTGGCCTGCCGTGGTAGAGAYGTGGCAGAGCAAAAAGGCTCAGCACATACTGAGTCTAAAGGAGAGCCCTTGAAAATCACACATCTACAGAAAATTGCACACAAACAAGTTTTGCCTTGRGGTAGAAGCAGATTATTTTGCATACAAATATGGGTGGATGGAGGCAGCGAGGAGAACTCTGCCTATTGCTCTCCCATGCACAGTGACTGAATCTCTGAACCTGCAGTCTACAGTTACCATATCAGAAATATTGCCACTAGATTTCAATAGAAAAGAAATACAGCTTTGTTTTGCTTTTGGAGTCTTTGTATTACAAATAACTGCCTATAATCCAGGAAAAGAGAAGATTATTTTTCAGTAAAATATCAAACAATGCCATTAYATACTTTACATGCCGTCACATGCAGATATATACATCACTTGTTTTTCCACACCCTAAGATACAGTGGAGAGTTCTAAAGTTTAAATAATTTTATGATAATAAACCCTTTGGTACACTGTTTGATATTTCTGCATGTTAATGTAAATACTTTTTAATCTACCTTACTGCAGTGACTGCTATTCAGTGTTTTAAGTCTGAGCTGATCCTGCAGCTCCCTCTACTGAAATTAGTTCTCTTGAAAATAACTCCACATTTCARAATACAGCATCATTTTTAAGGTAGTCTGCCAACTCCATTTCCTATGGCTCCCTACAGATGAGATTTGCAGTAGTGTATATCAGTKCAAATTACATGTCACTTCACACTGGTGATTTCTACTTTTAATTTTCTTTAGAGGATTCAATGTGATCAAACAATGATAGATGCTGCATAGCTGCTTTTTGTCTCGAAGAACTGAACAATTTGAACGTCTTCCTTAAAAGGGGACAGAAACGTGSGTAGAGCAGGGGAAAATTACAATCATAAATTTTAACATCTGGGTCTCTTGTCCATTTACCAACTTGCTCAACTCAGGAGAATTTGCCTGTGTTGCAAGTGTTGGGCACACTGGTAAAGATGGCTTAAATATTTGTTTCCACCAGGTCTCAGGTAATTCTAGTTTTCACTTTGCTCTGCCTAAGCAAGTGTGGACAAACGTTTATCACATAAACAGAGAAAATCAGCTGCCATATCTGTTAGGCAGAGAGCCTGCAAGGACAGACCSGATGATCTGTCATTTTCAGTCAGTGCCACATGGTGTATGGGAGATGGGGGCAAATCTGACTAGATTTGGTATGCTTTTTCTTTCCCTACCAGTTCCTGGCCCTTGGACACAGCCCTGTTTGCTCCTTTTATGGCCATAGCAGCATTTCTGAGCACTCCTGCTCTCCCTCAGCTTTTCCTCTTCCTCATTGCTGTCCTGACTTTTCACTTTTCTCATTACTTTGTTTTACTGGCCCATTCTTGAGTTAAAGATTGGTACCTGTAGTTCTRGCCTGATAATACTGCTCGCTGTTCCTTTGGTCTCCTTTTCCCCACCTTTGCACTCCGTCAGTCTGGCTGCCTGCTGCTCTGGCACACAGRCTATCAAGCTCTTCTCTATGTTGTTTCTCCGCTAGAACTTTTCTGTTTGATTTTGTGATGCAGATGTATCTGAAACAAGGGACTCACTTACATGTACATCTCTGAGAAGTGGTTTTTGACATGTGGATCTGTCTTTGGACACCCAAGGGGTTTTTACCTTATGGTRTATCCAAACCGTACTGATCAGCTTTGGGTTTGTAGTTTCGTGAGTGTTTTTCTATCTAAGCATTTGAAAATCCTCCAAAGCTCTTTTTATCAAGGGGAATTATTGATGTATAATAAATTAATGATAATAGCAATAGGAAATTATTTGTTATAAAATAAGTGCGTRTTTCCCAAGGGAGCATTTAAAAACCGAGTATGGCTGATACAAGGCTACATAACATCACCATGGGGGTAAGGCACTGTCAGGTTCATGCTTCTTTTCTGTCTAAAAGACTAGGTAAAAGAAGCACATTGCTGTGAAGTGTGAGCTTTTCTTATTTATTTCTACATTAAAAGGAATCTCCAAGGAAACAGAACTACTGTGTGGCACTGCTAAGGTGTTTTTCCCTCTGTTAACCTTCCAACAGCCATCTTTATTGAAAGTCTTTARAAAATAATGATTTCTTTAGCATGTACAAGTATGAACAGTATGAATGTCAATATTTATGCTCTACATATTTTCTCCTCTATAGCAGAGCAATGATATATGTGTAAGTGCAATTTTGCAGAAAATAGGGTGGAATGATTTCAGGGCAAATGTTCCTCACATTTCTTACTACGAGCTGGCTTGTTTACAATGGGATCCATAATCCACACAGCACTCGACTGAAGTGCATCCTAGTGTTTGCAACTGGATTTCATCAGAAGCCTTAAGCCAGAAAACGGCTGTTCCTATGGCCAAAAGGGCTGTGTAGTCTGTGTTTCTGTGGGCATCTTTTAATTCAGGAGTATTAAGATCCTTGGGGTTTGTAGTGGAAAATGGTAAGAGACAACACAAATCTACTGCAAAGGCAGCAGGAGAAGTACCAATCCCCGTGGGGAAGCAGTAGAGGAATAATACAGAACAGAGAGAAGCACCAGCTGAAGGCAAACCTCTGCAAGTTGGTGTCTCCCAGGTCAGGTTACTGRCTGAGCCCATCTCAGCCAGTGGCACGTTGATCACAAAATCCAAACTGACTGTGCTTTGGAGCCTTTGGCATGTGACCATTCCTCTTCAACAGCCTTATATAAATGCTTTGAAATTCAGCTGCTCCTCAACAGAGCCTTTGGCTGTCAGTACATTTCTGAATGCCAGAGGGTTTCCTCCYCTTCTGAAGGGCAAAGGGACAAGACATGAATGGCAGATCAACTATGTCCTCAGCTGATGGAATCATATCCTTTGACCTTTAACAGAGCCACATCAGTTTACCATAGAGATCTGCTGCTCTGCCTAGCAGATATATATGTTAAAGCCAAGAACATATCAGGAAGTATTGCACTGAAAATCTGAACAGACTTTGCACCCAAGGTGTGACCTCTGAAATTGTGTTCTGTCAGCTCTAGCAATGAAGTGACTTTTTATTCTAATTCAGTGTGCTCTGAACCAGAGGAACTAGACTAATAGGAGTGTTAGGTTTATTTCCAGCTGAGTTTTGAGTAAGGCAAATTTGCATTTTCTATTGAATACACAAGGCCATCTAAACAGAGGAGAGGAGAAGACAGTCTATTGACATTATGTAAAGGCAGCATATCAGTTTAAAGGGTTCTGTTTGCCTAGAAGAGTGTGAAGGAGACTATTTAATTACCTGTCTAGGGTTGACAAAGATAAACACCCTGTTATTATTCTATGTATTTACTTGTAACTCAATTAAGGWTGTGTACTTAATTGTATCACCAATATAAAGAAATAAGTGTTAAGGTGTTTGAAAGCTAGAGGAAATAGACGTCCCTCAAGCAACATGAAAGGTCAGGGAGTAGAGAAAGCAAGGAAGCATAAAATTATGGCATTGGTATTCAACTAAGATCAGAAGTGAAGGGCTATGTTATCTGAATTCCCAATTGTAAGGTTGAATTGAGGAGTTAACAGAAAAAGCAGAGCAACACGGCACAGCAGGATGAACTGAATCAAACACGTCTAGCTATTCTGACAGTGTAAAGGAGAGCTTATGTTCTCAAGTTATTTCAGTAACATTGAATCATCCCTGACATATCTGCAATATTTGCTGTCTTCTATGTACAACATTCTTGAATGGTAACATTTAATGCATGGCACTAAGTGATCAGYCTGTTTCACTTTTCTGTTTCCCCATATTAATTTTTTCCATTAAAAACACAGAAACAACCAAGGAAATGAGTTTAGGGTTTTTTTTTTTCAAATATAAGATTAATACACAGGGCTGTCTGATCATCTTCCTACCTGTTCCTTCTAATGTGCTTACTCTTTAGCRCAAATTATCATTGCATATATCGTATCAGCCAAACTAGTTCAGCCCCACCTTCACCTGATGCATTTTAGACGTATCATTTTACACCGCAAATGCAGAGGAACAGGATGTGTTTCCCTACRGAGRTGCACTCTCTGGAATCCTGCCCCTYAGAAACCGGCTGCTCCTGGCAGCATCTGCACAGTGGCATGCTCCCAGCTCACCATCACCAAGGTGGTGAGAGGAGAGGTGATCCAACACCACAGCAAAGCACAGCCACAGGTTGGCCCTGTTGTGTGGCCCCACAACCAGACAGGCAACACGAGACCATATCCCATAATTGCACCCCGAGCTGTTGTTGTAGGAGCAGGCTCACAAGAATGAGTCATTAGACCACTTCTTACTGTTTCTGACTYTTTCTATCAAGTGTTCTCCTTGGTGCAAGTCTGAGCAAGGCAGAAAACAGGCAGGAGACATCACTGGGCCTTGCTGGGTGGGAGATGGCACTTCTGGGATGCTCTGACAGCAGAGAACTGAGCAAAACGATTTTCCTTTCTTCTCCCCTGTCAGTACAATGTCTCCGTCTAATTTTACTTTTAACATACCTGACATGTAAACATGTTTTTTGCAACCCCAGGAGACTTTTCCAGCTGCTATTTATCATTGAAATTGTTTGATTAAATTAATTTTGCTCTTTATAATTTTTTTTTCTTAAATTACCTCAGCACTTTCAGAAGAAAATGTTGGGTTTTTTAATCAATCTGACAGCTGACTGTTTTGAGGTTTTTTTACAGCATCTGACACAGCTGACACCAGTGTTTTTATCATAAATATCTGCCACATTAGTTTAAAACTGTGATTAAAGCTGCTCCACATGCTGCTGGCAAGGCAGCTGGACCTGCACGAATTACAATAATAACCACAGAAGCTCCTTCCTGAGAAGAGTGCTGTTTCTGTAGTCGTGTCAGACAAGTGCTGCCTTTTAAGAATGATTGCTCTGCTCTAAATGACATTTTTGGCTTTCTCTTAGAAAAGTAAGTTATTTATTTTCCTGTGATTTTAACTAAAGAACACCATCATCCCTAGAGAAAAATTTTGTTTTTCAGCACTGGAGCAATTACTTTCAGCTGTATCAAGTGCCTGAAGTATAAAAGTCTGTGGCTTCATGGGTTTGAAAAATGCCTACTCTTAAGGACTCCTAAGCTAGATTCTCCATGGGCCTCWCCAGACCCACAATCTCAGAAGATACCAGCTTAACACCTGGCCAATGCTCCCTTACCATTTGCTATTTGTGAGAAAGTGCACACATAACTGGGAGATGACTGTACTCAGAGCTGGAGAGGATGGATGTACACGGCTTTGATGCCATCGTTAAGACAGCAAACCTTTGACTGGAAAAGCTGTTTTTACACAAGACAACAACCACAGTCAAGAACAACGCAGGTTTGCAGGAATCTCAAAAGACCATCTGGTCCAACCTTTTGTGGGAGAAGGAGCCTAGATGGCATTACCTGCCATCCTAACCAACTGCATCTTGAAAACCTCTGACAACAGAGACTTTATGATATCTTTGGGGAGGTTATTCCAGTGAAAGAGTGTTTCCACCATAAAAAATGTCTGTTTATACTGAGATAAAACTTCTCCTGGTGCAACTTATACCAGTTACCTGTTGTCTAGTCCATGAGATGCCTTGTGAAGAGAGAGGGGGTCCTCCATCCTCTTTGTTGCCATCCTTACCGGAATCCTTGATGATCCTTCTCTTGGGAGAAGGATCCCCAATCCTTGATGGGCCTTCTCTTCCTACTAAAAATATAACTCCTTCAGTCATTCCTCAAAGGGYGGCTTCTCCAGTTCTTTGGACATCTTTGTAGCCTTCCTTGGCATCCTCCTTCTGTGTCTTTCTTAAATTATCAGGACAGAAGTGACCATGATACTTCAGGCATGGCCTGACGTGTGCTGTGGGCATTCACAGACATGACAGGAAGGCACCGGATGGGAAAAGGAAATTTTGAATGAGGTTAGTCCCTGATACTGGAGCAAGGAGAACAGGACCACAGAGCTGAAGGAGAGATGCCTTACCAATGGCAGTGTACACCTGTGCTGGTAGCTGATGACTGACATAATCAGGATCATACTGATGAASAATCCACTGAGGGAAAGTCTTAAAAGTGCAGCTCATGAGAGAAAAATATGTATATATACAGGTCAATCTATAATTCAGGATTACCAGAGGCATTTTGACACCCAATTCTTGACACTCTGAATAACTAATATATTGTTTGTACTAGAAGTAAATAATGTACATGCAACATAGCATCCACAAAAATGGTATTAAATASCACAAAATGGTATTAAATGCCATCTCCTCATGCCTACATCTGGGAGGAAAAAAGCAACAACTCCTCAGACTGGAATGATAAGCAAAGACAAAACAAAAAATAATGGTCCAGTAATCTGGGTCATTCTTCAGTTCTTACAGGTTTAAGTCATAGTCACTAGATAGAGTCAACATTCATGGCTTGTGTTCTGCTAAAATCCTTTTTTTTGCTGTGGCMTCCCACCCTCTGATGGTGTCACACTCCAGTTTGAGCCTCCCAGTGTCACAGAGTCTACTCAGGCCCAGATGWAAGCACTGGGGTTCACAGCTCTTTTCAGAGCAGCTGCTTTGTTTGAGTCCTGTACTCAGATAAAATCTCAGTCATCATTGTCCCAGTTTGTTTAGGCCACCTGGATTAGAAAGTATTTGAGAAAAAAATAGCAGTAAATATTTTTGGCAAATAAAGTAAATCAGAGTAGTGTAAATAAACTGTTTCATTGTGCTGCCAGAGATCCATTGCACTGGGGAAAGCAGTTAGGCTGTGGGGCAGGGTGATGTTTTATGATCTGGTGGGCCTGGCCAGGAAAGGGTGATGGCCTGGGCTGGGGAGCAGGAGAGGTTGTACCTGGAGGCACACGCAGCAGGAGACAGAAGACAGGTCCTGAATGCAAGCTGCCACGCTTGGCCTGGTGCATTTATCACTGGCTCCTGCTCAGAGGACCTAAAGGAGCAGGCTTGGGCATTGCAAGAGGCTGTTTGGTTGTTAAATCCTCTGACTTTCATCTACAATCCAGTTTTCAGGTCTCATGGACAAGGTCTGCATCAAAAATCTCAGGTCAAGCAGGGCATCGCATTATGCAGTGCCTTTGCAATGGCCTTTAGACAGGCTGTCAGCAGAACTGCTGTCACCACCTCTCCTGAGACGCCTGTGAAAGCTGCTGGAACCATTCTGGCCGCTGGCTCTTTTCTGTGATGACTGGTGCTGGTTAGCGCGCCGTCTCCCAGGGACTTTGGGAATGTGCCCTGCAACCACATCAAGCAGCTCATTTGTTAGCACACCCCCTGGTGTGAGGCCAAATTAGACACTGAGTTCCTTCCCATCCTGTTAACCTGAGGCTGAGGGGTGAAAAGGACCGGTGAGCCAGCCCGTGGTGTGGTTCCCACCTTGGACACCGTGACAGCAGTGGCCAGATGCTGTGRTGAGGGGTAGAGCACACACACCCCCCAAATTCCTGCTGATCACTCTTGTCCTGTGGCAGCCAGTCACAGCCCACTGTCACTGACTCAGACTGAGTGACAATTGTGACTGCTTCTYCTCCATCAGCCCCTTCCCCATAAACCCTTTCTGTCCCAGGCTCCTCACCTCCTCCAAACTCTCTGACACAGCTCTCACTGCTTCCTGGGATGCATGCAGGCAAGACAAGGCAACCATCTCTGACAAATTCTGTGCTGGAGGGATCCCCTAACTCTGTGGGTGGTTTGTTTGTGTGTCTTGGCAGGTGAATGCAGGGGAACTTCTGCCAAATGGGGAAAAAGGGTCAGTATGGTCTGTAATGGCAGAACATCTCTTGATATAGCATTCTGGGGGAAGGCTTGTGAGTCATGCATGTAGGTTGGAGTATGGAGCTCCTGTGTGACTCTGATCCATCTGGGGATGCTGCCAAAGAGGACTCCTGCCTCTCTGGACTCTTTTGCAGTGAGTGTCAGTGAGGAAGCTGATTATGGGAAACTGGTTTTTTCCTTCATAACCACCAAAAATCTTCTATATTTTTCTCCTTCTCTTGTCACCAACTTATTCCAGAGAGTTAAAGCTCACACTGTGCACATGTTCCCATCAAAAAATACAGGAAGCCTGAAAACATGGAAATTACAGCACAGATAAAGGACAAGATCCCAGTAGCCCAGGCTGGGGTGTGCACTGGGGGCTGATCTCCTCTCCAGAGACTTGTGCTGGAGTAGCCCATGTGGCTGGGAAAAAGTTTGTCAGGGAGCCCCATCCCTTAATCAGGCATTCTGAGAGATGGATAACTGTGACAAGGCTTTCAGGGGTGCAGCCAGCCCCCTGTCCCACCCAACCAGGCACCTTCACTGCCTGCTGGGCACTTGCAGCACGAGGGAGCAATATAGTCCAACCGTCTGGGAAAGGCAGAGGATGAGAGTGCTGGGTGATGGATGGCACAGCTTGCAGTCACCTCTTGGGCATGAGGGTATGAGCTAKCAAATGAGCCTAAATGGGGCTGAGCTGCTCGAAATGAGTGCCTGGACACTGGGGTGTTATTAGCAATCCAGGGGAATTAGATCTGCTGTCTGGGGCAATTGCATCATTACTCAGTGTAGGTTCATACCCACAGGGAGAAGTTCACTCTTTGAGAGCCCTAACTAGGCCAGATGAAACTCAGTCCCTGGGCCTATAGATAATTRATAATGCTCACGATACATTTAGGCCATTTTTCTCCTTGTCTTTTATTTCAGAAGAGACAACATTTATTATTTTATTAATTTGCTTGTATTACTTAAAAAGTAATTCATGTGCAGAGTAGATTGCTTGTGATATTTCTTCACTGCCAATATRCCTTGACAAAATGGCCATGAAAGCTCGCCCATAGCTCAGAGAGCAGTGAGAGTCTGAACAATGGTGCTGCCAGCCCCAGCTGTACCGTTGGAAGGTGCCAGGATCCCCCTGGCAAACACCTAACCTGGGGACAAATTCTGCCCTTTGGAGGAATTATATTCTCTCAAAAATATTACAGCAGAATTATATTTTCACAGCAGAATTATATTCTCTCAAAAATATTACAGTTATCACAGGCTCTCATTGATTCTATGAGTTTGTATAAATTGGGTAAATTTCCTATTTCCTTTATATTCTACCATGTCTTGAGGGGACTGTACCACTTGAAGGTAAAAGGCTCAGGATTTTACTCTTTGTTTTGGGGTATGTTATGTTGTCTTCGCTCCTCAATTTTCACGACTGTTTCTGTTCTTAAAAACATTTCATGTGGATGTTTTGACTTCACAAACCAGCAGTCAGTATTAYTCCCTGAAGTGTCTGGAGAGGGATGGAGGGCTGCTGTTTTCTGTGATTTTTATGGGAGATTATTACTTGATTACAGTTCATGTCTGGCTAATATACGTTTTCTCCTCAGCCATCACTTTCAAGACATCTTTTTCATTTGTTCCCCTTCCCTAAAACCTGTGCTCAGAAGCTTCTACTTATGCTTTCTGTGTCCCACTGACTGTGTAGAACAGGTCCCAAAATAAAGTTCAGATCCTCACTGGAATAGACCTCACTGGTCATACAGTTGTCCAGCTGTGGGCTATTTTGTGTGAGAACTATAATTTAAATTAACCAAGAGAGCATGAAAGTACATCATCATTCCTTTTTTTTTTTTTTTAATTTCGAAACACTTTCAGGTGACAGAAACAAAGCAATTATATAATGATAGTCTATTATAATAACAAAGCAACAAATATTTATAATTAATTAAAAGTACTGACGGATTAGAATCTAAAATAAGAGCTGAGATGYTGTTTGCAGCAGCTGGATGTGGTGCACTGTTCCTGTCCCAGCATGAGACCCTCAGAGCGTGCTGGGGTGTGGATTGYGAGTGCCCCTCTGTGCTGCACTCCAGGAGGGGAAAATTAAATATGTTGTCAGACACCATTAAAATAACAAATGTTTATCCTTCTTAATTAGCCTGTAGAACACTTATTGCCAGCCTCCCCCAAATGTTTACTGTTGAAAGCAAATTATTTTGAGAGCATTTTTAACGTAACAATTATACAACTTGCTGAAATCTTTATCTCTTCTTTAGTAAGGCTGGTGACTTGATACTGACCAACAGACCTCAGCTGTGTAAGAAAGCTCACAGAGTTTGAACTAGACAACCAGCAAAAGCATTTCAAAGAGAGCAATGACCTTGAGCTGGCTTACCTCGATACATTCCTTCTTGGCATTTGGGACCATCTCCCACATTGAGCATATTATAGAGACTGGTAACAGGAATCAGTTTCCTATGTGATTGAACCGTGGCAGTTGCTATATTTTGGTAAATCTAATCTACATTTGTATTATGTTTTCAGTATATTTTATATCACTCTGCTGAATCAGAAGTCCTTACCTTTAAATGGGTAACTTTGATATTAAGCCTTACACCTTTCACCCATGGCATATCCAAGAGAAGCTGCTCAGAGAGTACTGAACTCCAGCATGACTGTTCAATAATAAGACCATTTTGGTATTATGTTGTTCATAAATTTACATGGTTTTGAGTTTTGTCAAATAGTTTCTCATCAGAGAAACTTATTTAAGCAAACGCTAGAAGCAATGACAACTGGCAACACTAATTACACTTGACAGAGTACAAGACAATCTTTTTTCTTCCTACCAGATGCTTCCACTGCTGTGTGCTCCCTCATCTACTAATTCCTGCCCCCGGTAGAACTTATTAAGACACGCACCTGTCATTTGGTATATCAGAAATGTCTGGCAAGACATGTAGAGTGTAGCAATGTGCAGCAGCAGCGCCAGAGTAAACAGCCTCCGTCTGTCACAGAAGGCTACCTCCAGAAGTGAGGAATGATGTGGGATAGATGCTTGTCACCAAGGTGAGGTGATGGATCTGCAGCAGAGGCAGTCAGGGGCTCACATCCCAAAAGGTATCAGGGTACATCCCTGCCCATGCACGCAGGGCTGATGTGCTCCTGTGATCCCCACGCTGCCGYGTCCGCACCTTCCCCGCTCGAGTGTTCTCGGTGGCTCATGCTTGATAAGCAGTGGGGGCAGGCAGGATGATCTGATGACTGCTGTGGTGTGATACCACCAGCAGAACTGGCTTCATGTTTCTGTTCCAGATAAATCACAGCACAACAATCTGTCAGCATGCACATTTATATTCTCCCATTTTTCTCCGTCCGTGTATGAATTTTTGTTTAATGCCACGTTAGTTTGCCTTCAATGTATAGAATAAACTGACCTAATTTTTGCTGCCAGGCACAAGGAGGGCAGAAYAATAAAGGTGTTCTGTGGAGGAAGGAAACATCATATTTCAAAGATCCTGGAACAACATTCCTGATGTGRAGCAAGACGATAAGAACAAGAAATGGCCCTACACTGATAAGGAGGCTGGTAATGAAAACCTGCCAAGTTAAAATGTCACATCATTGGGAAAATGCCCAAGCAGTGCCTCACCAGCTGATTGCGAAATATTTTCCACTTATCCCAGCTGCTATCTACTGCAAATGCTTACTAATGAATTCTGGGAAGCATTGAGACTTGCTGATCTATAAATCAAATTTTCCCAGTTTAGTGTGAGTTTGTGTGAATACAAATCCACCATGATCTCTCTGGGTAAGAGGCACACATGTTGGTGCTGATGGGGAGGCAAAATTCCCTTATCTTTATTTCTTCTTCCTAATAAACCTACCCCAAASCATATTCAAGTTGCAAAAATTTAAATTGGAATTTAGAGCATTATGGCCTGCTGTTTGTTCTGCTTTATAGAGAACAAGAATTTGGGAAGTCTAGTCGAACTATTTTRTGCCTTCTGGGGAAGGAACATCAGTACATCCTGTCATTTACGTGCTGCAGACAAAAATCAGGAGGTTCCTGATTGCTGTGAGAATTAACCCAGTCCATGGCCTTGTTACAGAGAAACAACTGACCAACGAAAATACAAAATTAAAACAACAACCTACTTATAAAGTTTAGAAGAAATCTTGGTGGTATAGAAATCAGATTTTGCGTATCTTCCCATTTCAAGAGCCAAGAGCTTTTATGATTACTAGTCCAGATATTTTGAGCCAAGTATTAGCTGTAACATTTCAAAAATAGGTTTTATATGTTAGAAAATAACTCACACTTTAAGGGTCAGGTATTTCTAAGTCTTCTAGAATTGGGAGACTGGGAATTTTTTCTTTCAATTGGCATAAAGATTTCTATTTCTGGCCATGTCCAATATAGTATATATGGGACATTAAAGCTCTGACATTTCTAGGCAAAGAAGATTTGTCACCGCTGTAGCACTGATTCTTGCCTTTCTAGTAGCTCACACAGGTGTCATTATAGGAGAAACTCTGTGTCTGAAATATAAAAGAGGGAATATTAGCTATATGGAGTTGGTCCTACTTGGGGACCATTGAAATAAAAGCTAGATGATCAGGTGTGAGAAGCAGATAAAGTGGTTGAAGCAGATAAAGTATGACAAATTCAAATAGAAGGCATCCTTGTAATTCAACTCCCCACTATAYATGTGACACAATATATCATCAGTCAGAGACCTGTGTGTGAGCTCTGTTGATTGAGCTCTGCTACTACATGTTTCCATTGGGAAGGGGGAGGCAGAAGATCCATATGGGCTTCCTTAGCATTGTCTGATGCAGATTTCCAGTGGTAGTCAGGGAGAAATGGGAGGAATATTTTTTTTTGTGACAGCTTTTGAGTGCTAAATGCATACAGAATGCACCTAAATTTTCAAGTTTGGATAATTAGATTACTAAGTCGCTATAACAGGAAAGTAAACATGTCAAAAGTGAGAATATAATATTAAAGAGTCATTTCTCCAGACTTTTTGTACATATAACTACAGCTCAGCCCCCACAGCCTTTATCTACATGAACATACTGCTTTGATGATAATGTACTCCCTAGTTTGTTCTTCCACTGGCTTACATTTCCTACACCTAATTTTTCAAACACATAACAGCACTGTAGTGCTCAGGCAATTATTTCCAACGTCTGGGCATATTTATCAAGTGGAATCAAGTATTGATCATCTGTAGAGAAGGTCTCAGCATTCCTTCACATTTTCCAGCTGGCCAGCTGGAGGGGAAGTTCATTTTTATCAGTGAATTGAAAGCTGGGTTTGTGTTCCTGTTTTCACACAAAATTCATCAGGCTCTGTGGTTGCAGGTTTGTAACAAAACTCAGTCATACTGCCTGCTTTTCACAGCTGCTGCCATTGATTTATTTGGCTGTTCTKCTTCAGATTTGGCACATCATGTTTTCATCATGCTTAGATCAAAAGACTTAGAGTGAAAGGAGATAACTGCTTTGTATGGCAAAGATTATTTTAAGATTCTAAGACTAAGTACTTAATACATTTTCTGTTCATTTCCTTTTTAACTGCATGTCAGCTAATTCAGTCAGAACAAATTTCTGTCACCTAAACATCTCTTRCCAGGAGAATCGTGCTACTTTCAGGGATGAAGATTTCCTTCCCAGCATGATTTGAAGGCGCAGCATCACACCACTACTAATGACCAGTGCTGGYTCTGCTCTTCAGCCTTTGCTGCTGAGGTCCTTATTGGAGAGGCTTTTCAAGAACTGTGAATTCACCACAGATTTGTGTCATTCTAACACAGCAAATGCGTATTACTACCTCTGCTTTATAGATGAAAGACCCAAAACTGGAGGGGAACAGGGAATTAACCAAGTCTCTTACTGGATTGACTGTGGGAAGCCTTAAGTTTGTCTGCTGGTCTCCTTACTCTGTGTCTTAAAGGGTCCATCATTACCATGAATTTCAAGGATGAATTTGTACTATTTACTGCTGCTGATGATACCACTGTTTCGGCAGATGTTYTGTTTAGCCAATAGAGAAAAGCATTCTATCACCAATTTTTTCCCCTTCTGTCCTATATGTTGCAATGCAAAGGACTTTTTGGCTGAAAAAAAACTAAGAAAGCCCAGCTGCTTGGGACTTTCACAAGGACAAACTTGCATTTCTGTAATGTGCATTCCATGTGATAATTCATCACATATTTTCACTAAGAAACCTCCTATTCAGAATGCTTGCAGAAATGGAGCATAAAATGCATTAACACAGAGAATTCATGGAAAACGAAAGTGAAATTTTTATGCTGATTTCCTCACTTTTGTTGTTTGCTTTGTGCACATGTAACACCACGTTAAGAGCTGGGGGAGTTCATAAGAAGAAACCAGAAGCCACAAGAGGGCAGGTCCCAGCTGGGAAGGGTCTCTCAGCCACAGAGTGGGTGTGAGCCAGGTCCTCAGCAGGCACTGCTGCTCATGGCAGGGCAAGGGCTGCACTTCCACCATCAGCCTTGGACGAGGTGCACAGGCTCCCCTTGCTGACAACTTACTGTATTCACTCAATTACATCATATTTAAGCAAAAGAGTCATGCTTTTTGGCCATTAAATATCTGTCTCTGTCTTGCTTTCCCAGCTGGAGGGGCAGGGTGTCGTGCAGGAGCAGCTGTGGGTGCTGTTCCCACAGCAGAGCGGCAGCGAGGGGGCAGCCAGGTTGGTCACAAGCACAGGTTCTGCCTCAACCAAAAGCTCAAAYACACCATGAGCCACTTTTCTATTCTCCATCCATTACCTTACCATGTGATGTGTCCGGTCTGCTTCTGAATCATTTTAGAGATGTGACTTCTAACACTTTTTCCAGGGAAGCTATTTCACAGTCGATTAGACGTCCTTGTTAAAATTTTGGCTGGATAGTCAACTCAAATCTCCGTTTGCTCTCTTTCTTTCCTTTACATGCAATTATACCTCTGAGAAGTGCTCTAAACAATCTCCTAATGCCTCCTTGTTTGTATCTTTCAAGCACATGTAAACACTTACAGCATTTTCRGACACCATGTGAAGCATCTTAAAATGTTAGCTCATAGGTTGTTTCTCCATGGATCATCCCCTCTAGCCTTCATGTTAGGCATTTTATCCTTCTTAAAGTTCTTTTATAATTTGTCATCATCTTCCTAGGAAGGCTGGTGCCCAGGCCTATATGCAAGCTGTAATTTGTACAACAAAGATTTCATATTCATAATGCTTCTAGGCTGCACATAGTTTCAAATTATGCTCAGTGTCCTACTTTCACAGGTAATTGTATCTTTTTTTCCCTAACCTTATGCAGAAAGAGAAGTGAGCAGCTTTTCCGTTTAATTAGTTTGGTTTCTGACAGCTTAAATGCGCAAAGCTGTAAAGAACTGCAAGGTTAAAAGATTTTCCTGGGGTCTGTAGAACTGCAAAGAAAAATAAACACGTTTTGCTTATAAAATAGAAGCAATGCTATAATGGATAATAAAATATTTTCCTCCCTTTGTTTTCCTAAAGTATACAACTGCTTTAGGAACATGTTTTTGTCATCCTCACTTCTAAAATAAACTACACATAAACATATTCATAGTACCAGCCAGATATTTTTCATGACTACATGACAGTCAAATGTCACAGACAAGATGCTGTCTGTTGGGACTCAAAACATTCAGTGTCCATGCATGGTAGGAGCTCCCTCTGCATAGCAAAATGAGTAAGGCCTCCATAGAAGCCACTTGTAATCTTTTCGTAGAAAAATTCTTTCTGGCAATCAATAAATTGCACTTTTTATTTGAAAAAAAAAAAAAAAATGTGTGCATGAATTTATACCAAAACCTGATTTCAGTTTCTTGATAGGCCTATATGAGAAACAGCATGAAAATTTTGGAAATTGTGGTAAAAATGAGCACACCTATACCCTATGGACTTCAGTAGGGTGTAGAGCAGTCATGATGAAAATAACCTTAGATGATTTTGTGCAATTATTAATTAGAACAACTATCGTGAATATATAGAATATTATTATTATTCATAATATTAATTTGGACTAATTTACACAAAAACTCAAGTCAGACCTCAAGTTCTAAAAAAATACAAGGTCATTGTCATATATCTATCATAGGTTCACCTGGACTCTACAATTTTTCTCGAAAAGGAAAGAGAGCTGTTTTTTCCCTTTAGGTGAGCAGCCTTTTTGAAGTGTTATAAGCACAGCTGGTATCATATCCATCTTCTTCCCTCATTCAGTACAGTAAGATAAAAAATATGAACAAGCATGTGAGAGAAAAATATATGAAAACCAAAGATGATATCTTTTTATGAATAGCATGGTAGAATCCAACTTTTGAAAGACATCGCTTTATTACCTTTTCCTATTGTGCTTTCACTTGAGGATATTTCTACCTCTGACCTCTTCAGCAAAATTTTTCACTCCTCAATATTTATTTCCTGGCATCTGGTTTCCATCTAGCTGCAGATTGGCACTCTAAAATCTAAAACACTGCCTRCAAACTCCAGCTCACTTAGAGCTACTGATCTGTGTTAGCAGMTTCCCTCTTTCAGCCACGCTCTTCTCCATTGCAGTGCCCAGGGTCAGGACACTGAGGAGGGCACAGTTTTCTTCAGCAGTCCCTTAGATCAGCCAAGGACTGCACAGGGGGAGCCAGATGCAGCTCACATTGTGGTCTGATCCAATTCTGTGAGAGAGAGAATRGTGACTGCAATTTCAGGAGATGGTCTGATTAAAGCAAATAAGCCTTTCATCTGTGTTTGAATCCTTGTTTTTAGATTACAGTGCACTAGGCTGCTCTGGAAAGCAACTGGACAACAGAGACACAAGCATCTCTAAGGCAGGAAATAAAGATGAGTCTAAAGAGAAAAAAGGATTGCAATTTTTTTTATTCCCTCAAATAGAGAAAAATAACCTTTAATTTTTATTTTATTTTACTTTMGTTTTTTTGAAAGGAGAGGAGAARAATATCAACATGGGACCATTACTTRTAAGACAAAGAAGGGAAWCACAGAGGCYRTTTCTTCAAGATTTGTWACTAAATAAAACCAGCAACAACTCTCCYCTTTGYRTGACTGTCCCACATGGGTCATACCAGACTGCCAGAACCTGAACACARCAGGGCAAACACCTRAATGGGCTCTTCTGAATGAGGTTTACCTGAAAGCCTTTTTCTGGGCATTTGAGTTCTTTTGAATGCCAAACGAAACTTATTAATGAGAATCATCCTCAATGTGTACCAACCACAGACAGAAGACTGCAGGCAACTCTTGATGTGGTGCTGGCAGCAACAGCAATGCAATGACACCATTTTTCGTAAGTGATGCACTGTAAGGCTGGATTCTGGCAAGATCTGATGTTCCTCAATACTTGGGCTGGCTAATTGGAATGGGATAAAATTCCACCATTTCTACAGATTGAAGACATTGAAGCATTTCCTCCTGATATCATATTCGAGCAAATTCACTTTGGCAGAATTCTCCCTTCCTTGTGCTTTCTGTAAACTTCCCAGTTATTAAATTTGATGCAGGTGTTCATAGACAGCACATTGCAATACCAGTTTTGTCCTATATCAGGTCTTATATTCCACTCCCCTTATCAAACTCAAAAGCTTTCCCAGAATGCATGAAGCAATCTGATGGCTGCCACGTTTGCTGTGTCCATCTTTCTCCAGRGAAAGGTGTCTGCATTGCAGCCCGTGGTGCTGCTGCACACACAGCACATCCCTGCTGCTGATGGGGGGTGCTGTGGCTGGCAGTGACATCTGCTGGGCAGGGCCCAGGCARTGGGTACCCCTTCCCCATCCATTGGGAGGAAGAGACCTTCTGTCAGTGCCTCAGCTCTTAATTTCCACTGAATCTTAGGCGTTAGCTACCAGGTGACAGCAGCACTTTCATAAACAGACTTACAGGCTGGATGGATCAGAAAGAACATCGTGATCTTTAGTGAACAAATACTTCAAGTAAGTGCATCAATTGCAACTCAAAACTGACAAAAATGAAATCTAAAAAGTTTGAGTACTTAGAACAGAAAGAAATACCCTCTCCTGAAAAGACTGTGAATGTTTTACTGCTTGCATTTTTTGCCAGGTTGTAATTAAAGAAACACAAATATTGTCTTGAGTTGGGAAAAAGGTGAACCTATAGGTGAGAACTAACATGAAACTGCTCTACTGTGAAGATTTTGTCTAATATGCAATTGGTATTCTTTCCATTACTTCTTACTTCCTAATCTTGACCATAGAAAAATTAGCACTGGAGAAAAGCCTCATAATCCACTGAGATGGACACTCAGAAAATAATAACCATTAATTCAGAAAATGAATAAGCCTGTAATTCATCATAACTTCACTACTCTAGGTTGTTAAGAGGACTCTATACTCTCAGTCTCCTGTCCCACACCCCCTACCAATTTTTTTTTCTATTCTTAGTTTTCATAAAAGTCACTTCTATTTCCTTTAAAAACTTCAGGTTRTGTTTAGCAAATGGATGCTTTATGTATAGGAATCCTCATGTAACCTGGAACTGCCAGGAGCTCTCCTGTAATTAGCTCTGCTAGTGTGACTGTGCATTTTAATTTGAATTCTTGACTGATCTTCCCCACTTCTGAGAGGTGGCCTTCATATGCACGTACTGCAGATATGAAGGCAAAATAAAAAAAAAAAAAATAAAAAAAAGAAAGAAAATTTAAAAGTTTCCTAACTGTATTTTCTCTTTATCTTCATTTCATTATTTATTTTTATTTCAAACTGACTAACAGGGCTCTAAGAGTCCTCAAAATATTCTGTGTTTGAGTTTCAGTGTTTAACACTGTCATGTTAACATGGCCAAGGATTGAATACACCAGAGAACAATGGAGCCCTCTTTGTGCCAATTTTCCCAGTACAAACCAGTTTTCCATATTCTGTGAAGGGGCTGTGCCGGTAACAGCCATTAACACACATGCACAGAATGCATGCTGTACTGATGTTGCTGCTGTTTGTCAGGTGTGCAGCACCCATAACCCTGAGATTGGTGTGCTYCCCACAGCACTCCATGGCAGTCTGGAGCTGCTAGCAAGGAGCGAGGTCCAGAGCTCATTAAATGCACCATATAGTTCAAACACACCCAGCATGCAAAATTGCTGAAAGAAATCAGCATCAGTGGGTGCTCAATAGCATACATTTTAATGTAAACTTACTCTCTCACTTCGTTTGTGACAGTGATCAAGAAAGATGGGGCAGACCTAGATTGCAAGCAACCTTTCTTCTCCCAGCACCCAACACGAAGCTATCGCACATTCAAACAGCTCTTCCTTCTAGAACTGCAGTTGCCTGGGGAAATAGGTGCCAAAATGCTTGACAGATAATGCTGTCAACACTGGGGCAACAGGGCTGCCCTGAGTGAAGGGCAAAGTGCTGGAGTCCACAGCCCCTGTGAAGTCATGGGCTGGAATAAAGCCTGGATGGGCCAAGCTGTGCTTTACTGGTARCTCAACATCTTCAAAAGGCAAACTCTTTGTGCTGCAGAATGACAGCTGCTGACAGTTAAAGCACTGACAGACCCTGCAGAAGGGGTGGAGGTGTTCCCACTGCAGAGAGAGCCAGACTGGGAATGCACYGTGTGCCCGGAGTGAGGAACAGTCCGTGTCACTGACACCAGCACAGCACTGACATCAGCACAGGGAAATGCTGCACAAGGCTTTGCCAAGGATCRGCCTCTGAATCCACCAGCCCGTGTGGAGCCCGTGTTTGGCTTTAAGGATGTGACAGCCACCTTGTGTGGGAGGAAGGGCAAGGAAGGTGCTGTGGGTTTGGCCATCCTCTGAGAAATCAGCCCTGCACATATGAAGTGTACAGCCTTCCTTACTGGGCAGCTGCTGTCTCTYACAGAGCATCACAGGATTCTGGGCCGGGTGTAGGGTCACCAACAGTGCCGAGTCCAGGARCCTTTGGGCTCTCTGCAGGTACAGTCTGTCCCCTCTGTAGAGCTCTTGTCCTCATGCCTTTTGTCTCTGCTGACCCCTGAGGTTTCATGTGCCCCCATGTGCTTGGCAGAGCGTGCTGTGATTCTGTGCTCTGCCCTGCAGGGAAACTGCTGTGCTTTAGGAACTGGGATTCCTGTGCTGGGTCTGGCATGTGGCAAAGCAATAAAGGCCTTCTCATTATTGACATCTGTGGGATTGTCTCACCCGCCCAGCCCATCACCTAACATGTCTTTAAGTGGGTGCAGGCAAAAACACCAGGAAAAAGCTTTCGGCTCAGCCTGGATCCTCTCCCCAGGAATGTGATAATCCCGATTAGCTGATACTGTGGACAGACTTCACTTAGTTGTCAAACAAGCTCTACCACTTATTGAAATTAACAAATCCACTTCCTCAAAWGGGAGATTAACTTGCTGTTTCTTTAAATTAAGCCTGCACCGCCTCAAACTTCTACTGAAGTGTCAGCAGGTATATTCCAAAAGTGACATCTATAAAAATGACTGCCTTCCCCTCCTGCTATTCCCTGTTCACCCATGTAGAATCTAATTCTGAAAAATAAAGTTAYCTGCTAATAATGGTGATCTAAACTCTATTCTGAGATCTGACARTTTATAGGGCTCACTCTAACAGGCCAGACAAAGTGATTACCACTCAGTGATGTACCAAAACATGGGGCAGATCCACACTTTGCCCATCAATTTTGCTCTATTTTACTCATCAAAAACAAAGTTTTGTTCTGCAGTACTGTTCAGTCATGTAGCAAAAAAATCCTAGATTTTTTTCATAGCTAGGTGAAAATTAGTTGCACAATGTACTGGATATCTCAAACCTATCTTTTATTTGAAGGTTCATGTCTACTTTCCAATTGTTCTTGTGTTTTCAACACCTTAATAAGAATTACAGTGAACATCAGCCTTGGTCAGTGTGCTACCAATATTAATTTCATACTAAAACCAAAACACAAACCTGTAGCCCTGTACCAGCTAATAGCAAGAAAATGAACTCCATTCCAGACAAAAGCAAGACAGCATCTTTCAGCGAGACCATTCAGCTTCAGAGTATATTTCACCCCAACTAAATTTCACTTTGCTTGGTTGCTGCAAGAGACATGCCACTCTGAACTCCCCCAGCACTGCTCTGCCCCTCTCTTCTCAGGGAGGTTTGCTATGCTGCTTTCCACGAGATTATGTTAGAAATCTCTCRATTGAAACAAAAATTCCTCATCAGGTTTGTTAAACAAGAAAAAGAGACAGCGAGCACGCGGATGTGGAAAGGTGTGATGCACTCTTGAACCTCCCAGCCCAGGATGTGTCTGGTGCTGGCTCTCCTGGCTGCCCAAGCTGCTGTGTTGGCTCTCAGARCTGTCTGCTGCAGGGTCCCCTGGGCACCAGGACCATGGTTACCTTCTGGGGGGGCTCGAGTGGCAAAACCCTTTCCTGAGCACTGCACTGAGCTGCTCTGTGCTGCACAGGCTCCCCTGCTGGAACAGGATGAGAAACTCATATTTTAAGAGGTCAAATTTCCTYTGTAATTTTGGGKTTTTTTTCTTTTCCATCAAACAAAAAWTATATCTCCACTCTAAATGAAATGAAAGCCCAGTGAATATCTTTTTCTTGAATAAGTATAAATCTAGGTGTGATTTTGTGTGCTTAGAGATTTCTGTACTGAAGTGTTTTCCAGCCATATGCACATTTTAGGTTATAAATTTATTTAGTTTCTATTAAATTCTGCAATTATATTCAGCAAGACAATCCAAAAACTTTTGGGAATTATATCTATTTATGTTTCTACTATTCATAAGCTAATGATATATGACAGATCATACAAAGAGAAGATAATTCCAATAACTAAATTTTCTGAAGAAGGCTATCCTACATTACTCCAGCATGACACCTTAGAACAGTTTTTAAGAGGGAAATTCATGATGATTTGAAAAGACTAGAGTGTTGTATTGTAGGAAAAGTAAATTGATCCCTCTTTCAATTTGCTTAATGCAATGAAACTCTATATCTCTCCTCATTCCTGCTTTTTAAAATAGCAGGCAGTAAGAAAAGTGGGAAATAAATGCTGCTGTTTAAGGAGTGATGACTTTGCTGAGGCTCTGATTCTCCCTGGGGGCTGCTCAGTGTCCAGAGCTGAAGTCAGTGGCTCAAGGAGGGTCTTGACACCTTGTTCCTCATCCTGCTGGCAACAGACTGCGCTCGACACCGACACTGGCAACACCTGAGCTCAAAGGCAGGAGGCAGAGCTGGACCAGGAGCAGGAAAAGCCAAGAGAGRTCTCTGCAGCAAACTGCTGCTGGAGAACTGCAGCACAGACTGCAGGATCTGCTGAGGCTGAGGACACAAGACTGCCTGGCCACCCATCATCTCGCAAAATACACAGGTTCCAGACTGGAGGTATGAGGCCTTTAGATACAGAATTAAAACCTCATCACTATTGCAGCTGTAATCAGCAGAAGACATTTACTGATGGCATTTTATAGTGAAGTGGGGAAAATAAAAACTATTTTCCCCCAAAGATGGATATATTGCAATCTTCCTTTGGTAGATATGGAATGCACCTTGGATAAAATTTATCAGAGGGCTGAGATACTTGGTGATATTGAATATGTACAGTTTTGAAGAAAAGTATATTCAGACTTCTATAGGGATGATAGCTATCTGTGTATGAAAAAAATAGTAGAGTAGCAAAATACAGTAACCTGAATGGATCCCACTTTCCCATTTGTAGTGAGAATGTATCTGAGATTACKTGAAAAATCTGTTAAAATTGCTTGAGTGTTGCGCTTTCATTAAATGCAAAACATTYTCGTCATTGATTTGTCTTCATTGTATCCTGGATAAGAAAAATAATGTTGCTTTTGCTGATTCATGTAATTCAAAATTTTACATTCAAACCACTCATACAAACCCATCTTTTTTAACAGAAGTTTTAACCAAAATCAAGCAACAAAGAATCCTCACCTGTGACTGAATATATGAAAATAATATCCATAGAAGCCTATGTAGGATCACCATTAATATCCTCCCAGAGATTAATTATTATGCTGTACTCATTCTTCAGTCACAGAATCACAGAGTGGTTGAGGTTGGAAGGGACCTTCTGATTAAGCTCAACAGAGTCACCAAGAATTGGCTGTCCAGGCCYATGGTCAGAAGGCTTTTGAATTTATCCAAGAATGGAGACTCATCAACCTCCCCTGGCAGCCTGTGCCAGGGCTTGGTCATTTGCAGAGTGAAAAGGTGTTTCCTGATGTTCAGAGGGAACCTCCCGAGTTTCAGTTTGTGCCCATTGCCTCCGGTCCTGTCACTGAGCACTGCTGATGAATGGACATTTCCTAATAGAAGTTTTTCAAATTGGCCAAGCATGATCTCCCCCTGGAGAATCCATGCTGATTGCTCCCACTGTCACTGGTGATGCTTGTCTCACATTTTCTCATGCAGGACTATGAAAGTGACAATTTCATCTTTGCACATATTCTCATTTGCAACAGTACATACCACTGACGTGACATTTCCTGCTAGTCTTGTACTACTGATGATACTGTATATTTCTTCTCATTTTCTTTATGTGGTCTTCATTTGTGGTGGCCTTTGCAGTTCCTAGTCATCATTTCTTGTGCCTCTTTTATGTACCCAGCTCCTTCAGAGAGAACACTGTTTATATCCAGCATATTTAAAGCACTGCTGCAATATATGTTGCAATAAAGATTAATCTAATTAATGAAATGGATTGAATTTGGTTCTTTGGTTGAATTACAGCTGCCCAAGTATTAATGCGTACTGATACACCACAGGACAGATACCAGTTTCCTCTCAAACTACCTGCTTATGGGGCTGGCATTTACAGCCAATGACAACTGCAGTTTATAAACCCATAACCAACACCTTGGATCTTAAATTTCACTGCTGCTTTCCATGTAGGTTGTGCATTTCTGTATTTCGCTTTCATTGTTCCCTGCCTGCCCTTTCTTCCAGACTGAATCTCATTTTATTGCCTACTTATACCTCTAAATTCTGCAGGTCTCTTTTTATTATTTTGCATCTATCCTGGGCTTTGCAACACCTTACAATTTAGTATGATCTGTAAATTTAATTACTGTCATGTTTGCCAAAGACCATAAAGAGCTGAGTCAATTATAAGGCCAAAAAAGAAAAAAAAAGACACCTTTATTATGCTATAAATGCTCTTCTAAAAATCCCACTCAAAGAAGAAATATTATAGATTTCTTGGACTTCATAGAAGTAATTGCAAAGGGATCCAGAAGTTTTGCCCACATCAACTGTGTCATTTAAAAAAAATTTAAATGTATTATTACCAAAAGTAAATATTAAAGAGATTAAAAATGGGACTTAATTACTTTCTAGACAACTAAAATGTGCTGGACAGGATAAGACAAGCATTCTAAGTCCACGCTTTGCTATGACGTATAAGTTAAACCTACCACAGGGTTACTGGAGCAGAATTTCCTYGCATTGGTTCACACATTAAGGACAAATGCAGGACACCAATTAATAATTGATTGTACTTCATGTCTATTTCCTTTTTTATTTATTTTTCTTTTTTTACATTTCTAGCATATGTATAGCCGTGTATAGTGCAGTTGCGCAGTGTTTCAGTCCGGTCTGACAGCATCTGAGCAAAGTCTATAATTCTCTGTCATTATTATCTCTGAGTTATTATGAAACTGGTAGGAATTAGAGCAGAGCAACCTTCATCACTGACCAGGAACAACAGCAATTACAATTTGGTCTCTGACTGAGGTTAGAACAGACAAATTGTGCTAGATAATGATTACAATCTTTCAAATTCATCATTAGCTCTAACTGCATCTCTAATGCAGAAGACCAGATTATGGGGCCTGACCATGATAGCTGCTCCTGATTTGAGCTACACAAGCATTACTAAGCTCATTCCTCTTTAATCAGGCCTCTTGTTCTTAAAGAGCACAACCTGAGATACACTAATAGGTATCAATTTTACCAAGTAATTCAAGACTTTGAAAACCTGTTTTCAGTGTTCAACCTGAATACCTTATTTTCAGGCAGGTCTGTTCCCCATTGGCAGACAAGAGAAAATTTCCCTTGCAAGGAAAACATTTGCAGAAAATTCTTTGGTTACTGAAAGGATGTAAACTATATGAGCAATTTAGCAAGTTATGAATATGTCTGAGTCCCACTAACGTCTGTGTCTTGCCCATAAATTCAGAGTTCATGCAAATTTCTCCATGGAAAAGTTGATTTTATATCCTTGGTTTAGCTATCATTAGGATTTATTTCCTCAAATGATTTTGCTTGAAACTATTACTGGTGTCTTATTGACAGAGAGATCCAAAGTTACAAGTGCGAGAGAAGACCAGCCAAGTGTTATGGGCTGAGTGAGGACACTGGCCAGGTGTCTTGAAAGGCTGAGCCCCTGTAGCTGCTCATGGCAGTGTCTGTCTGTCCTACAAGGACTCTTGGACAGACGTAAGGAAAGCCGCTCCCATATTGCCCAGCGTGTGAAATAAAAGACTTTAATGCCTTGATTCTGTTACCCGAACACAGGTACCCAGTGTCACATAAAAAAAACCCAAGGGTTTGGGGATCATTTGTCCAGAGGCCATGGGGATGACACAAGATCCCCTTTTCCTTACAGATTTGTGCTGGTCTGTGGAGAAAGATAGATGGTCCAATGTGAACACCCAAAGGTACCACAGAGGGTGTTTGATGGCTGCATGTAGAGCTTTCACACAGTGCTCCAGGCATCACAAAGATTCAGAGTGCTCAGGCACAAACATTTTACACATTTGGTAAATGTTTTTATCCTATTTTTCAGAAAGACATAACTGACACAGACATAGAATTAGCAAATTGTCCTAATCGATACAAGCGCCTACTATCAGCTTTAAAACCTCTAGGTGTTAATTATGAGACAGCACAAACACATCACTCAGGAGGCTCCTCTGCAGAAGCTCCACTCAGCTCCCAGCCCACGCTCCCTCCCTCCCTCAATCTTACCTCTCAGTCAGTAACAATTGCTTTTGTGAGACATTTATCATTTCACAATTWCAAATTTCTCACTTGAAGCTCTGCCCTTCAAACTCTCAAACAAAGTGATGGCTAAATTTCTGCTCTCACCCACCTGGGTGCTGTGTCAATGGTGCTTCTCACTGCAAAGCTGTTTGGAGAGATTTCTGCTGGACTTTGTCTTGGGTTTGTTTATCAGTCTGCCATGGAAGGCAGTACAGATGCTGAGGACTTGGGAATAAGGAATTACCTGCGATATGTGAGAGGGAAACTGTATAGAAAACTACAGCACAGTGGCCTCCAGGAAAGGAGATACTTTGCAGGAAATAWGAAGTGAAATGGTAGAGATGAGAGAGAGGGGGAGACACCATGAAATCCATGAAAGACACGCTGACTTCATCATACACTGTGTTTCTGGAAGGCATTCAGATGCCGTGGTAATAGGCATGATGATCAAGGTAGGTCAAAGAAAGGTGTAAACTAAATCCAGTTTAGTTTACTGCACAAATCCATGCACAGAGCACAAATGCAAGCATTGGTTTCTATCCTTCACAGACATGAGAGACAATAGAAAATTTGGTGTTACAGACTGGGCCAATGAAAATGTGGCACATGTYACTCAAATGTCTCCTCTCTGCTCAGAGATCTGCCTGCTGTGCTCAGAGRTTGTGCTGAGCCACTGCCATGTGTGAGGGAGTCACAGGCAAAGTTCAGCATTAGCTGAGTTCAACATGTTTTCAGAAATGAGCATCTATGTGTAACACCAGCCGAACCACAGAAATGTTCTGTGGTTTGCTCAGGTCTTCAACTCTGACATGTAGAAGTTAGACTAGATCCTGAAAGCCTCAGCCACCCATTGAGAAAAAAAAAAAAAAAAAAAAAAAAAAAAAAAGAAAAAAAAGAAAAAAGAAACTATTGAAAATTATTAACATATTGAGAAACCTGACTTGTTTAGTTTTATAGATAACAATACTTTAGCTATTCAAATTGAAAGTAATAATTAGGCACCTGGACCAGATCAGTATTGGAGTACAAACACCTGTTTATGTGTTTACAGCTATTCTTCACTGCAATTATTAAGAAATATGTTGCATAAACATCTTTAGAGGCAGTTCAAGATCACCACCATTTTCTTTCTTGCTTCTGAAGAAAATGCTGTACTCAAGAGCCAGTGGGTGCCAGTGCAATGATAGCATTTAAGAATTCCCACTCTTTTATTCTTTGGTGTAATCACTTTTCACACCTGAAGGAAACATAACATGAAAAGGAGACAGAGGCAGCAGATAATGAAACAACAGCTTTATTCAAATGGGTGAAGGCAGTTTATTCATTTCTGAAAGAGAGAGGATGCCAAAAGTCTGCTGTAAATCTGAATGTCAAAATTGCTCGGAGCTCAGTGTACCTCCACAGCAGCAGCAAGCTTTATATACAGCTTTCTGACACTTACAATGCCATTCACAAATATTTCTAAGGAAAGGTTGCAGTAAGCGATTATTCTGTTTATTCCAGAAGTGCTCAGGGGCTGGCTGAAAGCAGAGCCCTGTTGTGCTGGGCTTTGTACAAACAAAGCCAAGGAGACAGCCTCTGCCACACCGGCTTTGCTGGCTATTGTTTTGCTGAAGTGCAATTTAAAATGCAATGCAATTCTCCTGGCTATTAACAAGAGCAGAAAATATTGTATCTTGATTTGTGTTGGTTTGTTAGATGGATAGAGCAAGCAAATAAAAAAGAAGCTGCTTATTTTTACATATTGAAGACAAATGCTTAGTTCAAATCAACAACTGATGTGAGACGCTCAGTTCATTTGAGGATGGAAACATTTATTTGTAGAGCTCCAACCGGGGAAGTGATGACGGTGTTGGGGAGGTGTTGTGGTTTAAACACRGCTGGAAATTATGGCCCATACTGCCATTCCCCTCTGCCCATCCCCTCCTGTGACAAAAAACAGAGATTCCCAGTTGAGATAAGAACAAGTTACTGGAAACAGCAATGAGATAACAAAATGAACAGTAACAGAAACAATATTAATAACAAACAGTATATAAAAAAGGTGATTACATGTAAAATGTTCATAGAACCTGACCTGGCCCACTGACAAAACAAAGAACAAAATGGCCCCTGCTGCCTCCCTGCAAACAAATATTTTCCTTGCCAACCCCACACCTCTCCAATGAGGAAAGGCTGGGAGAACTGGGTTTGCTCAGCCTGAAAAAGAGAGGCTGTGAGACAGTGAATGGCCATAATTTCAAAATAGATGGAGCAACTTCCCAGTGGGATCTCCTGGTTAAACCAATGCAAGGCACTAATTCTGATGCCAATGCCCTGACAATGTGTATCCAAGGCATGGAAAGGAAGTTTCTTTTTGAAGAGCAGGGCACCAGAGTGRATGATGTGTCTGTGCTGGCTCAGCCATAGCTGTTCCAAGCCATGGAGAAATCATTGCTCTTCTCTGTGCCATAAGCAAGAACGAGGCTTGAGATGACTGGATATTGGTCAGGACATTCCAGGCAATTTTTAGGATGACAAAACGCCCTGAAAATTGCTKCTTTTCATTACTTCTTCAAATATCTGCCAATGACACCATATTGTGATACAACTTCTTAAAATCTCTGTCATGCAATTTCTGGCACAGCGGTGACCCTGGCAAGTTTCTCAGACAGGAGGATTTTGTTCAATGTCTCTTTGCTATGTATCAGTTTGTCATGAAACGTTGAGCATGTGTTGTTTAATGTCAGGCAGAAGCACAGTTTGGCTACTGCTTATACTCCTTCACCATTTCCCTTCTCATCAGAGCCTGCTCATTTCCTGAGCAAGTGTTCATTTCGTTTGTGTGCTTGCAGTAAGCACCAAGCAAAATCTACACATTTTAACAGAAACTCTTGAGGAAAAACCAACAAAACTATAATTTTATAACTGAAGAATTTAAAATTACCCCAGGAGATGTGGCTGACAGCGTCAAAAGCAAAAATGTGATAAATGATGAGTTTCTGTTTACCTGTCTTTGCAGAGCACATTGAAATACATCTTCTAGCAGAAGTATCGTCATCTTTGGAATTATGGAGGAGATGTGCTAAATACTCACTTCAGATTTAATAGAGATGGAAGTTTTCCCCAGGTAGTGGATCTCATACATATATAAAGTACTTCTCTGTAGCCACCAGAAGTAATGACTTCTGTACTTGCGACTTCTGTGTGGTTTAATTCCTTCAGAATAAGGGAAAGTGAAAATATTTTGACTTTGCAAGATCCAGGAATACAGGCGTCTGTGACACTGGTGAAAGATGACTTCTAAATATAACTCTCTCAGAACTAGAGAGGGATAATCATGACAACCAAAGATTTTTGTTTTCTAATAACAAATGCCAGCTGGATTAAGACATGGGGTCACCCATGCCCAGAGCACTTACTCAAGTCTTTCATTTTCTAAAGTTCAGCTGGCAGAAAGGGCTGCTGTTTGAATTATTTTGATGGCTTTTGTATTAATCCTTATGGCATGCAGTAAATATTCTTTTTGAAAATGCAGTTCAAATTATTCATCTACCAAAAAATATTCAGACCACGCATCTGAGAGTCTGCAAATATTTGAAGTGACTTCRAGTCATTTGACAAATTATCTTCCAAAAACATCTGTGCCTAAATTTCCCATTAAGGTAACAGACACTTCTTCCTATCAACAACTTCTGCAAATTGCTTTCTTGCACTAAGAAACCAAACCCACAGAAATGCCCATTTTTCAAAATCCAAAAGACATACTGAAAACACATTCTGCTAAATGACAACTACGTAGTAGAGCTTTACTTATAATTGTAAAATAAATATCAGTTAATCAGCACCAGGAGCACCAATTTCTATCCTACATTTAGGTGAAATTTCAGCTGCCTAACTTATTATCAGCTTGCAGCAATGCCTGCTAATCAGTTGCAGTCACATTAGACAAAATACAATTCATCTGATATGGCAGTAATTAAATCATACTCTGGGGAAAAGATAACGGTGAATTATAAGATATTTTGAGAAATTATAATAATTACTCCACAGGGGTTCTATTCTACTAGGGCTTAAATACTTACAAGACTTTGTAGAAAATACTTAATTTGAAAAAAAACTGCTGATGACAAAAGTAAACAAAAACTAAATGCTGTTACTCTTATCCATCACTCACCTTTCTGGCACTAGTGTAGCTTTTTTGCTTTAACTTTACCCCCAAAGTGCTTCAGCTTGTCTCTGGAAGCCACCAGATTGTTCACCAAAACTGATGAGCACATGACTCTGATTGATTTTGGCTGGGTAGCTCTTGTGTAGAGAAGCTCGGCCAAAGCCAAGAACACTGAGCCAAAGGGAAAAGATCCACCAGGGAGTGGAGTGAGGAGCTAACTTCTAGAAAAGGGATCTAAAGTACAGAGAACAATAAAGAGCCAGGAAAATCCAGAGTTTGGGAGAAGGAAGCAGAGGTCAAACCTAACATTTCCTAATAAAATTTAAGTTATGGTAATCTGCAAAAAGGATGAGACTCATCTTGAGTCCCAGCACTGGATCTCTGAATCTTGCACCTGCATCCAGGATTTCAGTAGGAATTATGTTCTCCTCCTGCTCTGTTACTGTCAATTGTTTYGGGGTTTCATTTCCTCTTGGTTTCTTTCAAAGCAACACTAGATACTTAAGGAAATCTGAAAATTAGATAAGATATTCTTACTCATAGAATTTTTGCAGTGTTTTAATAATACAAAACAACTTCCCTGGATTCATATTAGTATTTGATATTTTATATAAAGTGTTAAATGAATGAAAAAAGAAAATATAGATGTGTCTTCTCTCAGTGCTTATTGGAATCAATTTGAGAAGCTGGGATCTTACCATGCCTCATTTGGTCTTTTTGATAGAGTCTTTTTCTGGTAAAGAAATCAGACTTGAATGTTTCTAAGACCTAGAGCCCGGAGCATGTTTCCCACCTTTTCTCTCTCTGATACAATGGACGATTTGTGACAGCTACCACACAACTCTTGGACAAGCACTTTGTGACCCTGGTGATTCACTAGCACTAACTCTGTCAGTTTGGTTTAAAATCACTTCAATTAGCATTTCAATGTGAGATGATTCCTCTTGGTGGTAAAGCCTGATGCAAATATCCATTTTGCTCTTGTGCTGTGTCCTCACTTACTGTGAATGAATGTCCTTTCGCACTGTGTCCTCACTTACTGTGAATGAATGTCCTTTCGCACTTCGATTATCCATCAGACCCTCTAATTCTTTGGCTGTTCAAAGACAAAAGAGGGTCAAAGAAAATTAGCACAGATAGTCAAAAAATGTGAGAGAAGTGTTTCTCCAATTGTCTGCTTTCCAGTTTTATGAAGTAATGTGTTTGTCTGGGACTCTTCTTATGTAATTTAAGTGCATTTTAAACCTACAAAAAGCTGTTAGAACTCAAAAYTATGCCATCTCCTTATGAAGAATTGAACTTTCCTAACCCTCTTTTATGACAAATACAAATAGAGAGAAACTTAGAAAGAAAATATAATAGAGTTCAAACAGGGTTGAATATTGGATATCAAATTAATAAAAATTCCACKCCATGACTTTTTAAAAAAATATGAAAGAAGTTCAGCACTCTTTCTTCTGAGGCTCTCCTCAGGAGCCGAATGATTTGCAAATCMCATTCCCCTGATGATACAGCAGCATTTCACATTGCCAGCAGCTAGGCTGGATCTGCCCTATTAATATGGCATGATAATAGGTACCAACGAGCACACTGTTGTGTAGTGCGACTCTGTGCAACTTATCAGAGCCTGTAGTGTCTGTGAGAAAGCACTGCCTGTGCCAGAACACTGCATCATTAGCCAGGTAATGRCATCCAACAAGTGCAGGTAGATAAGAAGCAGGTGTGGGGCAACGTGGGGACAGCACCTCTCCTGACCAACGTTTCAGCCAAATGCTGTCCCACTTCCACGCTCAGCACTTCGATGATCTCTGCAAGTCCACGGGGCCAGCAGTGCCAGCATTGGGCTGCTTCTTAACCCTACAGCTCCACCAGGCTGATAACCCTGAGGAGGGACACCCATGTCTGACACTGCCAGAAATACAGAGACATTATACACTTATTCTGGGTGCTGTGGGCTCTCCAGGATGTACTTCTCTCAAAGGGTCCCCCACTGCCATCTAAAAAAAAGTTCTAATTGTTTTTTTAAATTAATGGTGCTGCTCTCTAGGCTGATGCATGATTCCAAACTACTATAACTGGCAGGCCATCAAAACACATTTGCATCCAAAGAGATGGTTCCTGGTTGACCCACATAAAAAAATGAGTAATTAAATTCTGACAAGGTGATGAGCAAATTTTTTCATGCCTTAAACCCACACGACAAGAACCAGGGAGGGACAGGTGCACCTAGCAGTGGATGGCTCACACAAAGGTGTGCATAGATGCGGAGGTTTGTTCTCACATTTCTTGGGCCTCCTCATTTAATGACTGTCTGGAAGCACAAGAATCAAAATGCAGAGAGAAATCATTTGCTTGAATATTTTTGACTCAGGGAACTTCAAAAGAAAACCTGATCAAAGCAGCACAGATAAATGTCTGTAATATTACCCTGACTGATCTCCTTCTGAATTGCCAACACACACATTACGTGCTGAGCTCACCCTTCTACCTTGAGGAGATCTAATATATATTCGTACATACTCTCAGATTGTCAAATCTGATTTTTCCCTAGTCTTTTTCCATTAAATACAGACTTTCCCCCAACTGTTACTGAGTTGCATTCACTGCTCTGGGAAGTTGCCCCGATCAGAAGGGCTGGTGAGTGAAAGGAGCACTAACTGCATTGCTCACAGCTCACCACACTTGCCCTGGTGCCCAGCTGCACACTCTGCAGAAAGGGTTTCACCATTCAGCTGTTTAATAACCACCTAACTCCACTTCCTACTCAGAATCTTTATATTTTTAGGGGGTTGTGGATGACACATGCATTAATGCATTTATCTTTTTTTGGGTTTGAGGCATCAGGCAGCAAGACTGATGTGAGGTGAATGTAAATTTTCTTTTGCAAATGAAGTCACTGMCATCTATTGCCAGTGACTTCATATTGCTGAGTGATGCTTTCCCTATTTTCTAATCTTCTTTTAATTTTTAAATGGCAGTCCATCTCAATTCTCGGTACCAGCTCTGTACATGTGACTTGCCTATAAGCAGCTGGCCATCATGCAGTCCTAGCAGCCAGTTCTACTTTACACCTCTTTCTTTTTTTCATTTCAATTAACCCTGGTGGCAGCCCAGGAAGGTTTAAAGCTGTGGTGTCTGTCCAGCAGGGGCAGGTGCTGCAGTGATGGGCTCCAGCTCTGGCCCACAGCTCACYGGGGAGCAAAAGCTGCTTCACTTTTTCATCCGTCTGTGATGCTCTAATAAATAAACTTGGGCTCTCCCCTCTGCCATCCCCATCTCCAGAGGGGAGCTCTGCCTATGGGGASTGCAGAGATTTTGAGTTCAGCACTCATCTGAGCTCAGGGGTCTGCTGGACTGTTCTTGCCAGCAGCAGCCTTGTTTTAATTAGAAGCTGAACATTAGAAAAAAGAAAACCGGAACACCCTATCTTCAAAGTCTCACCATTTACCTTAGGCTTGAATTTTGTGGTTTAATCATCTCCTGGTGAGAGGCTGAAATGTTAATAGTTAATGACTCAAAAMAAYTGCCCATTTSTGGAAGGGCAGAGTGCTTTGCTGTGGCAGAGTTTGCACTCCCAGAGGGAAGGAGATGAGATTTGGTGTGCAGTGGCAAAATCTCTGATCCACGTGAGGCAGAGCAAAAGGCAGAGGGGGTGAACACCCACCAGCAGACMCTACGAGCCATCCTTTGAGCCAGGCAAGAGGCAGATCCTGAGAGGTGGGATTGTGCTTTTCATCATGCCAACAGTCTACCCCTACATCCCCTCACTCCCAGGGAAGGCCATATTCACATGGAACATTCACAAATGGGCTACACTGACATGAGAGGCAGCTGTAATGCCTTAGAGGGTGTCATAAACCATCAAAGACCCCCAAAATGCCCCCAGACTCATTTCTGAGGCCTTCCATCAGAGGATGGAAAGCTCCCTGCCCTGGGAATATACCTGGACATTTCCTTCTAGAATGAAGGTGTATTAATCCATTGAACTTTGTTTCACAGGCTCTCCTCGCCCCAGACACATCACAACTGTGATTGTCACTGCAGCAAGACTGTGAACATCACTTTGCAACAATCAAATCTTGTCACAGGATCCATGGCTGGGG